>NC_057806.1:580130515-580394483 GCF_018294505.1 Triticum aestivum | reverse complement strand
AACATACACATATCCATCTTATTGGGTACAGGACCATAATCCATCTATTTCACACACACACGCTAGTGCATAATAATATGAATTATGTGTATTATATTTGCCACCACAACTGAGGAAATTAATTTCATGTAAATCGGCCAGCTACAGCTCCAAGAATACATGGAGGAGGTGGCCCGGGTCAGCGTCGGCACCGTCCGGCGCGGCCCACGGGTCCGCTTCCAAGTGCGTCTGCACGCCGGCCACCCATGTCATGTCCTTCAAGTGCCGCTTCCAGCGCACCAATTCCCAGGGCCACGGCCAGGGCTAGGGAAGCCGCCCTTCTTCGCCCCCTTCACCGGTCGCGGCCAACGCGGTGCCGCGGCACCCGGCCTCATCGTCCTCGTCCTTCGGCACCGTCGCGACCCAGTGACGCAGCCCAAGCATCGGCCTCGAGAATCAAGAACGCTCGACAACGGAGAGAGAAGGAAAGATCATATACATGTCATCAGAAAGGAAGTTTGTTTACTGCTCCCTCGATGTATTGTTTCCTTTTTTGGAGATTGATTACCATCCGTAAGTTAAGGTAAGGTTAATGTGATTGAGCGATTTTTCTGAAAATCAAGTATTTGTTTTCTAATTAATGTGATTGAGTGATTTAAGGTAAGGTTAATTAATTTAGATTTGATCTTTAGAGATTGTTTGTGATTAATTCTACATTACTAAATAACTTGCGCTGATATGGAAGGTTCTGATATGTTCAGATTTCTTTCGTTATGTGAGAGGGTGACGTGAAAATAAACCGATGAAGTGGGGGGAGGGGACGAAAAACAAATCTATGAAAAAAACCAACGAAGGTGGGACGAAAAAATACCATAATAGGTGGGATGAAAATTGACCGGCGGAGACTACCAACTACTCCATTAGAAGTAGAGATACAACTCATTTAATAAGGACTGGAAAATAGCAATACCCATCCTGTATTTCTTACATTTAAAGACAAAGATTAACTGGAAATTCAATTCAGCTCCTCGGAGCATATGCTGCTTCGCATGAAAAATGCATTTTAGAAATGTTAAAAAAATCTGAAAAAAATAGATGTGTTGTATCATGGTCAGATGCTGTCGAGTGGTAGGTGGTAGGTGCGACATATGCCAACGGGTGGCTTATCATTGTGGGAGCCAGTAAGATGTCGCCGGTGCCTGGAAACGGGATGAGGCGAAGACATGCACGCCGGCGAATCTTACCCAGCTTCGGGGCTCTCCGTGGAGATAACACCCCTACTGCTGCTCTGCGGGGTCTCCGCATGGTCACTATATGAACAAGTAGCTACACGGTGCTCCTTGAGCTGTTTGGCGAGAGGAGGAAGAAGGGCACGGCTTGCTCTCTTCTCCTTCCTATGTGGTGTCTGAGACTAGCAGGGATTGATCTCTCTTTGCATGGATCCTCCGGGGGGTTTATATAGGCCTACCCCCCGGGGGTACAATGGTAATCCAGCTGGGCGCGGGGCCCAGCCGTCTGTGTCTACGCTCTCCGGCTTCTGCGCCGGCTGCTGGGGCCCGCCGGCTGGTGGGTCCCGCCGGCTGTCAGCTCCTTGGTCGACAGGCAGGCCCCACTGTCAGGGCCTTGTCGGCGGCTGGTTACTGTTGCTCAATCTTGGTGACGAGGGCTTCGCCGAAGTGGGCGTGGCTACAGTGCCGTCGCCCGGTGGGCGATCACTGTAGCCCCACCGCGTCTTGTCTCCTTAATGGGGCGTCTTCTTCGAGGGAGGTGGCAAGCCGGCTGTGGGGAGCTGGCTCTATCTTGGGCCGACGCGGGGAGGTCTGGCCGCCTTCGGGTGTCTCTCTGCCCGAAGGGGCCCACCGCCCGTGGGCCGTACTGGTAGCCCGTCGTGGATGACATCAGGGTCAACGTGGCAACAGTGCTGCGCCGGACGGGTCATGGCCACCCGTACGGCGCACTGTGCCAGGCGTGCTCCGGGATTCGGGAGTGGCAGGCTTCACTGTAGCCACGCCCCATCACATCGCCGTTATGTGGATGCAGACTTCGAGGGTACGATCTTGACCGCTTTATGGGAGTCGGCTTCTTGGAGTCGGCCTTCTCGCGGCCGGCTTCTCGGAGCGGGCCCTCCCGCGGCTTCTCTTCATGAGGGCTGAAGTTGGGCCGCCTTCCGATAGCCAGCCTGGAGACAGCCGGCAAGGGGAAGGCGGCCCTGTGTCTTGGATTCTTGAGGGCCGAATCGCTCGTAATTTTTCAGAAGGGCCAGGGGGAGCCGGCTAGGCTACCCATGGTTATTTACTCCACAGTAGTCCCCGAAGCTAATCGAGCTTCGAGGCTGACAAAGGGACGAGAAGCTAGGTCAGCTTCCTATCCCGAGGGGCTGGCTTTGCTCGTGCGCGCCGTCTTCGGAAAACCTCCGTTTCTCGTAGGCGGGAACGCGGGCCACGTGGCGAGGAAATCCTGCCAACGCACGCGCGCGACGGGACACCGCTGCAGGCCCGGGCCCGCCACTCGCAGGCCTCGGTCCGAGCGCGGATCTTCTGCGGCCCACATGGACCGCTCGCCTTCTCGTGGCGGTTTTATTCTGCCATCAAGGAACAATAATCGCGGGACATGGGGGAGTGGGCGCAGTTGATCCCCACGTTCCCCCACGCCACGCCTCCTCGGCTCCGCCGCACGATCTATAAGTAGGAGGAGAAGGGGGAGCGGCAGAGGCTCGCGCGCTCTCCCTCACTCCGCCCCTTCGCGCCCTCCTTCTTCTTCTCTTCGCCGCAGCAACTCTTTGCCGCGCTGTTCCGCCGTCGCTTCGTCTTGCTCCCCGCCACAGCAATCCTTTGCCGCGCCGTTACGCCGTCGCTTCGTCTTGCTCCCCGCCGCATCGCTCCCATGGCGCTGTCGAGCTCGTGGGATGGCTCCAACGTGCACGAGGACCACGTCGAGTTCCTCCGCCGGACGCGGCGTCTGCGCGGTGAGAACCTTGTGCGGGTTCGTCAAGCGCCGGCGAGGGAGATTTTGCCGGCACCGGAGGAGGGCGAGCGAGTGATCTTCCGCTCGCACTGCCTGCGCGGCTTCGGCCTCCCGGCGGCGGATTCCTTCGAGCCTTCCTCGAGTTCTACCACCTCCAGTCGCATCACCTCATGCCCAACACGGTGATGCTGCTATCGGCCTTCGTCACCCTGTGAGAGGGCTTTCTTGGAGTTCTCCCCACGCTCGAGCTCTGGGGGGAGTTCTTCCAAAGCAAGCTCGGCACCATCGTCGCGGGCGTGCCCGCCCCCTGCGGAGCCTTCATTGCCATGAGGCGGGCGAGCGAGAACAATCCGTTCCCGTCCATTCCGCTAATCCAGTCGGTGAAGCTTTGGCAGAAGTCTTATTTCTACATGAAGAACGTCGCCCAGCAAGGCGACTACGTCAACCTGCCGAATTACGTAGCCAGCCCGCCGGCTGGGAGGCAGCCTTCGTGGAGCTACCGGGCCAGGTCGCTGTCTCAGGCTGGGAACGCAGCCGTCTCCCGACTTCGGGTGATGATCCAGTCGGAGGGCCTGACCGGAGCCGACTTGGTGGCCGCCTTCGTGGAGCGCGGGTTCTTCCGCTCCAAGGCCGGCCTCACATGATCTGCCAAATGAGCGGCCGCTTCGACCCGTGTCGGCTGAGCACCAGGGAGATGCCTCACACAGAGGTGTCCTACATGGTGAATTATATCTTCAACTGCAAGCCCGCCGAGGATTGGCGATACGGCAAGGAGCCGTATTCCCGCGCCAACCCTCCGCCTGCTGTAAGTTCTTTCTTCTTTTCTTCTTTTTTTGTAGCCGGCCTCATGGTAGCCGACTCCTGATCAATTGGTTTGCTTTTAGCAGAACCCTTTTCTTCCGCCGACAGCCGGGGCCGCGGGGGTAGAGCGCCAGCTCCTCCCCGACCGCACGGTGGACGACACCGACGATCCGGACCTGGGAGCGACCGCCATGGAAGACGCCATCATGGGGGAAGGCAACGAGGCCGGAGGCGCGGGACTCGAGGCCAGCTTCAAAGACTGGCCGGACGACAACGAGGTCGAAGTCGCCCCGCACCGCCAGCCGGCGCCTGATCATCAAGGCGCGGGCTCGTCCGCCGTGCCGGCTGCCCGTGGCGGCGCGCAGAAGCGCCGGGCCGCATCGACCTTCTTCGGCAGCCGGCCGAAGAAATCCAAGGCTTCCATGGCGGCGACCAAACGGGATGAGGCGGCCGCGAAGGCGACCCGCTTCCGCAAGGTGGTGAAGCAGCCGCAGGCGGTCTCTGCGTAAATCGTTGAATGTCTTGCGTATATATTTTTTGTCTTCTTCGTCCGAAACTCTTCTAAACCTTTCTTTTCTTGCCGGACAGGGCGCCGCTTTCTCTCGAGCGAGGTCCTGGCGGCTGCGTAGTCGGGCCGACTGGAGGGTCCTCAAGCTCCCGCTGCGTGGATCCCCCCGCCGACCTTAAGGAGGCCAGAGAGCGGAATGCGCGGGAGGCACGGGAGGAGCGGGAGGCGGCGGAGCGAAGGACCGCCCAGGCGACGAAGGAGCAGGCCGACGCGGCGGCCAAGGCCCGGGCGAAGGCGGCAGCCGCGGAGATGGAGGAGGAGGCCTCGCACAACCGGCCTCCGCTGCTCGTTGTTCCCCTCCGTGCCGTGGCCCCCGACGTTCCCGTGCCCCCGTCAGAGGAGGTCGACCAAGGCCCGCCGGTGATGGAGAGGCAGGAGGACCCCGTGATCTTCATGGAGGGGGCGTCGCACACGGCGCCGACTGGAGCGGACCAAAGCGGCCAATCAGCTGCGGCGCCAGAGCAGCCGTCCAGGGGCGAGCCGGCGGCAGGGGCCAGCCTCGAGGTGCAGCCGGCATTGCACCAGCGCGCAGGGGGTGGCGCCTCCGCACCGGAACCGCACCGAGCAGCGGGCGCCAGCCAGACGGCTGAGGCCTTGGAGGCGGCCAGCGTCAGCGCGTCCGAGTGGACTCCCAGCGGGGGGACGGGCGAGCTGAACACGGCGGCCCAGGAGGTCCGGAACCGGCTTCAAGCTCAGGCCGCCTCGCTGCAGCGATACACTCAAGAGTTTCTCTCAACGCGGGCCGTCATCCAGGTGAGTCTTCTGTCCTTGGTTATTTTGCTCTTTCGATTTCTTCCGTGGGGGTGCGTCAGCGCACCCACTGGGTGTAGTCCCCGAGTTCCAAGCCGGCTGCTGCGCAGGCGGCTTGGAACTTACTAGGTTCTGACAACTTAACTTATCCTTGCCTCCTGTATAATCTTCCAGGAGTATCATAACCTTCGCGCAGCCGCCTTCAACTCCCAGGCTCAGGAGTTGGGCCGGAGAACTGAGGACCTGACCAGCAGCCGGAGTGCGTGTTTGTCTCGTTCATCTCCTGTGGGGGCGCGTCAGCGCACCCACTGGGTGTAGTCCCCGAGATTCGGGCCGACTGCTGAGCAGCCGGGTCGGATCTTCCTTGACGACTTCCCCTTATTAATTTTTCCTTTGTCTTCATGCTTGCAGGAGCCAATGCCGACTTGAGGGGGCAGCTCAGCGAGGCGCAGGCCGCCCTTCGCGCCAAGGAAACTGAGTACGACGCCTTGGTCCTGGAGCGTGACCGCCTGGCCAAGAAGCTGGCTGACCAGGAAGAGAGCCACAAGGCGGCCCTGAAGAAGGCGCATGATAACGAAGCCGCCCTGAAGGCCGAGTTCGAGACCGAAGCGGCGGGCTGGGCTGAGACCAGGCAAGCGCTGAATGAAGGCTTCGGCCATATTGAGGATTTGATCGACGGTAAGCTGCCTTCCTTGCTCCTTGCATGCCCCTTGCCGCCTGATTTGTGTTCTGACTTGTGCTGCTTTTTATTCTCTGTGCAGACTACTTTTCCGGCTACTCCGTCTTCGCTACCCAAACCATCGAGGCCCATCACGAAGCGCGCCGTCAGGCGGGGGCCGACATCACGCCGGACGCGAGTCGGACGCTTGAGGAGCAACTCTTGGCGGTCCAAGCGCGGCTGCAGCTGGCTCATCGTATGCTCCGCCGCCTCCAGCGCGCCGGGGCGCAGGTGTTGGCCGCCCTCTGGCCAAGCAAGACGATTCCCCGTACCCCGAGTCGGACTGCCGACTGGCTGGAAGTTGCGATTGGCTGCTTCGAGGCTTGGAAAGCATCAGCGGCCCGGCTTGGAGCTGGGCGGGCGTTGGAGTTCGTCCGAGCTTGGTATCCGGGGCTGAACCTGGACCAGCTGCGCACCTGGCGACTGGAGGCCGACGAAGAGCTGGAGGAGGTGCGGCCGGCTATCGCTCAGCGCGCTTCGACGATCGCCGAGTGTACTGACATCAGCGTCTTCGCTCCTGAGATCAATGACGATGGCGTTGCCCAGCCGGAGGAGTGGTTCGGGCTGGACCTAGCAGCGGGTGAAGACTTGGCAGAGGAGATCGCCTCCAGCGATGAAGGCGAAGACGACGAAGGAGAGGAGGGCGAAGACGTTGAGCCGGCCGGTGAAGCGGCCAGCCAGCCTCAGCCTGATCGTGCCTCCAGCAACGAGGCGCGTGCTAGCGCGCCCTTTGCGGGAGGCGGTGATCATGCCGAGGTTCGCCAGTCGGCCACTCCTCCAGCCGGCACTGCCGTCTCCACCAACCTGCCCGACTCGCTAGTCGCTCCCTTGGCTTAGTCTGTCGTCCTTGTTTTTTCCTGCTTGTTGCCTTTTGAACAATTTTATCAAACTTGCGCAGTTCCACCCACTAGGGGTGTATTCAAACTATGTTGAATGCTAGCCTTTTGAAGGTCTTTTATGTAAATATTATTGCGTGTTTGGTTTCCATTCATGTATGCTTTTTATCCTTAGGCTGTTTTCTTTGCCGCCTTCCCCTTCTGGGAAGGCAAGTACTCAAGCTTTCTTAGATTGGAGCGAGGTGAATGGAAGCCGGCCGGCCGGCTACTCTGGTAGCCGGTCGGCGGTGGGAGAAAAACCGGCTTTTGTTATATTAGTCCGTTAGTCCCTAGCCGTTTTTCGTGTGGGCACCCGTTCCTGCCCTTAACTCTTGCCAGCCGGACAGCCGGTTCTTCGAACTGTGACTTTTGGCAAGAGAAGGCTTGGGAGCCGGCACACTACTTGTCTGACTGCGGGTAGGACTTCCAATATAACTCCAGGCGGCCAGTCCCCGGGCTGACTAGTCGAACCCGGTGCCGGACGGAAAAAAGTGAATGCAATGACAAGGCCATAAGCATGATACTTCTCATTCATAGACAAAGAGATGGCAGTCCCCTAGCTCTCCTCGGGGGGCCTATTGTCTCGTATTTAGTACAAAAGTTAGCGTGATACATACTACATTTCAACTGTAAAACCTTCGGAGGAGGTTGGCGTTCCATGGTCGTTCCGACTCCTTGCCGGAGTCGTCTCTCTTTCGTGCCTTCGGCTTCTGCGCGTCGATCAGGTAGTAGGAGTCGTTGCCTAAGGCTCTGCTGATGACGAAGGGGCCCTCCCAAGGGGCCGAGAGCTTGTGATGGCCGGCTGTTCGCTGGATCAGCCGGAGCACAAGATTGCCCTCTTGGAAGGATCTTGGCTTGACCTTCCGGTTGTGGTAGCGGCGCAGGCCCTGCTGATAGATGGCGGACCGGCTGAGGGCTAACAGCCGGCCTTCTTCCAGCAGGTCGACGCCGTCTTCTCGTGCTTCCTTGGCCTCGGCTTCCATGTACATGGTTACCCGAGGCGAGTCGAACTCGGTGTCAGTTGGGATGACCGCCTCGGCACCATATACGAGGAAGAAATGAGTGAAGCCGGTTGACTTGTTTGGTGTAGTGCGCAGACTCCAGAGGACAGCCGGCAGCTCATCGAGCCAACAGCCGGCTGAACGCTCCAGTGGTACGATCAGTCGGGGCTTGATGCCGGAAAGGATGAGGCCGTTGGCTCGCTCAACCTGGCCGTTTGACTGCGGGTGGGCGACGGACGCTAGGTCCAACCGGATGCCTTGCGTCGCGCAGAAACGTGCCAAGGCTCCCTTGGCGAAATTCGTGCCATTGTCGGTGATGATGCTGTGTGGCACGCCGTACCGAGTTGTTATATCTGCGATAAATGTCACGGCAGTCGGCCCATTCAGCTTCTTGATCGGCTTTGCCTCAATCCATTTGGTGAATTTGTCCACGGCGACAAGCAGATGTGTCATGCCGCCGCGCGCCGTCTTGAATGGGCCCACCATGTCCAGTCCCCAAACGGCGAAGGGCCAAGTGAGGGGAATGGTCTTGAGTGCTGAAGCCGGCATGTGTTGCTTGGAGCTGAAGAGTTGGCACCCTTTGCAATGTTTAACTAACTCCTTGGCATCATCCAAAGCAGTCGGCCAAAAGAAACCATGGCAGAAGGCTTTGGCGACGAGTGATCTTGAGGCTGCATGGTGGCCGCATTCTCCTTGGTGGATGTCTCTGAGGATTGCAATGCCCTTCTCTTGCTCAACGCATCGCTGGAGGACTCCAGTGACACTGCGCTTGACGAGTTCTCTGTTGACGATTGTGTATGCTCCGGCTTGGCGTTGGACTTGTCTTGCCTCTACTTCGTCAGCCGGCAGATCTTGGTTTATTAGGAAGCTGAGGATGGATTGAGCCCATGACGGAGCTGCGACTTCTTCTATTGCCAAAACGGCTACTGTGACCAGGGCGGGCGGGCTGGGCGGTGAAATGCTGGAGTCGGCCGCTGCCTGTTGTGTTGGTGTAGTCTCCGGGCCGACTACCGCAGTCCCCGAGCCGGGTGAGGCAGTCCCCGGGTCGGGCGTAACTACGAAAGTCCCCGAGCCGCCTGCTGATACCCCCTGGCCGACTATCGAAGTCCCCGGGTCACCTGCTTGGTTCTTCGAGCCGGCTGCGTCGGGGTCAGGCGGCACGAAGATGGAATCGGACTCTGGAGACGGCTTGATAGACGGCTTGAGGAGGCGTTGTAGAGCGACATCGGTTGGTATTGCTTGCCGAGTGGAGCCTATTCGAGCCAGGGCATCAGCTGGCTCGTTGTCGGCTCGTGGTACGTGGAGGAACTCGCATCCTTCAAAATACCCACTGATCTGCTGAACGAGGAAGCGGTAGCTTTCCATATTTGCGTCCTTGGCATCCCAGTCGCCGGATGATTGCTGGACCACCAAGTCCGAGTCGCCATAACATAGGATCCGGCGAATGCCAAGTTCTTTGGCAAGCCGGCGCCCGTGTATGAGTGCCTCGTACTCGGCCACGTTGTTGGAGGCGGCAAAGTGAATTTGCAGCGTGTATCTGAGCTTGTCGCCTTTGGGAGAGGTGAGGATGACGTCGGCTCCCAAGCCGGTGCGCATCTTGGACCCATCGAAGTGCATGCGCCAATGAGTGGAGTCGGGAGCCGGCGGTAGGTACTGGGTCTCGGCCCAGTCGACGAGGAAGTCGGCCAATGCTTGGGACTTGATGGCGGTGCGAGGCTGATAGAAGATCGTATAGGGGGCCAGCTCGATGGCCCATTTCGCCACCCGGCCGGATGCATCCCGGATGCCTATGATCTCGGCCAGCGGGGCGGTGCATACAACCATGATGGGATGCTCTTGGAAGTAGGGCTTCAGCTTCTTGGCGGCGAAGTACACGCCGTAGCACATCTTCTGGTAGTGCGGGTAGTTCTGCTTCGAGGTAGACAGCACCTCGCTCAAATAGTACACCGGCCTCTGGACCGGCTGGGCTCGGCCTTCTTCTGGGCATTGGACTACGATGACGATGCTGACCACCCGACTGGTTGCGACAATGTAGAGGAGTATGGGCTCTTTCTCAGTCGGCACCGCCAGGACAGGCGGCGTGGCCAGCATCTTCTTCAGCTCGTGAAAAGCTTGATCGGCTTGGTCATTCCACTCGAAGTGGTTGGTCTTCTTCATGAGGCGGTAGAGGGGAAGAGCTTTCTCTCCGAGCCGGCTGATGAAGCGGTTCAAGGAGGCCAAGCATCCGGTAAACTTCTGGACGTCTCGAAGCTTGGTGGGAATCGCCATTCTCTCAATGGCCTTGATCTTTACTGGGTTGCATTCGATGCCGCGTTCGGAGACCAGGAAGCCTAGGAGCTGGCCGGCTGGCACTCCGAACACGCATTTCTCGGGGTTAAGCTTGATTTGGAACCGGCATAGGTTCTCAAATGTTTCCTTGAGATCTTTCAGCAAGGTGCCGCACTTCTCCGTCTTCACCACAATGTCGTCTACGTAGACGTGGGCATTTCTGCCGAGTTGCTTGAGGAGGCACTTCTGCATGCAACGCTGAAAAGTGGCACCGGCATTTCTCAAGCCGAATGTCATAGTCAGGTAGCAGAAGGCTCCGAATGGCGTGATGAAGGTGGTCTTCAGGCGGTCTGCCAGATCTAACTTTATCTGGTGATACCCTGAGTAAGCATCCAAGAAACTCAACAGCTCGCATCCGGCCGTGGAATCTATCACTTGGTCAATCCTTGGCAGGGCAAAGGGATCTTTGGGGCAGGCCTTGTTGAGGCTCGTGTAGTCTATACACATGCGCCACTTGTTGTTCTTCTTTAGCACGAGGACCGGGTTGGCGAGCCACTCTGGAAAGAAAACTTCCATAATGAAGCCGGCTGCCAGAAGCCGGGCTATCTCCTCTCCCACAATCCTGCGTTTCTCCTCCGATAGTCGGCGGAGGGGTTGTTTGACTGGCTTTGCGTCTTCTCGGACATGTAGTTTGTGCTCGGCGAATTCCTTTGGAACGCCCGGCATGTCCTTGGGGGACCATGCAAAGATGTCCCGATTCTCATGGAGGAAATCGGCGAGCTCGCCTTCCTATTTGCTGTTTAGGTTTGCCCCGATGACGGCAAACCTCTCTGGGTGCTTGGGGTCAAGAGGTATCTTCTTCGTCTCCTTGCCCGACTGGAAAGATCCTTGAGCATCATGCTCCTTGGGATCAGGGGACAAGGCCGACTGCTTGCCGGTCATGGCCACGACTCGGTCCAACATCTTCTTTTCTTCGGCAATCACAAGGGACTCGGCCAGCCGACTGCTGGCTGCTGCGCACTCAGAGGACTTCTTGTAATCGCCGGCTATGGTGATGACGCCTTTGGTGCTCGGTATCTTCATCTTGAGGTATGCTTAGTGGGGAACTGCCATGAACTTGGCCAAGGCAGGTCGGCCAAGCAATGCATGGTAAGGGCTCTCCAGGTCCACCACTTCAAACCAGATCGTTTCCCGGCAGAAATGCTCTTTGTCCCCAAAAAGTACATCAATCTTGATCTTGCCAATGGGGGCGCAGGACAGGCCGGGTACGATGCCATGGAACACAGTCCGAGTAGGCATGAGTTGCTTCGTCTTGACATTCAGCTTCTCCATGGTGTCACGGTACAGGATGTTGATGCTGCTCCCGCCGTCTATCAGCACGTGGGAGAATCGGGCAGCGCGTCTATCCGTTGCAAGGGTGGCATCCAAAACCAACGCATAAGAGCCGGGAGACGGCATCACCTCTGGGTGGTCGGTCCGGCTCCAGCTGATAGGTTTTTCTGACCAGTGCATGTGCTCAGCGGGGTTGGCAGCAACCATGCTGACTTCTTGGTGCTCTCGGCGTTTGCTGCGCCGGTCTTCGGGCTGACTTGTAAAGATGATATAGGCGGCATGCTCATCGGGGAACTCATCGCGCACGGCTTCGACTGTGGGCCGAGCGGCCGGCGGCTGCGGAGCCGGAGGCGGCGGACCGGCAGGCGGAGGCGGTACGAGCCCTTCGCCTTTAGAGATTCGGGTGAGCCAGTGGCACTTTCGGGTCGTGTGGTTGGATGGCTTCGCGCCGCTGTGGAACTTGCACGGGGCGTCGAGAGTCTGCTCGTAGGAGAAGGCCGGCTGCCAAGCCGGCTTGCCTTCCCTCTGCTTCTTGGGTGCGGGCCGTGCTTCGGGCTGCTCGTCTTCGACTGTGGCCACCTGCCGACTGGTGGAGGGAGGCACCGGGCCCTTGCGCTTGTGGTCGTTCTGGTGTGGGCGCCGGCCGGAGTCCCCAGCCGGCGTCTTGGGCGCCGAGTTGAGTACCTTTCCGGACGCATCTACCCAGAGTTCGGTCTTCATCGAGGAGTCGGCGGTGGCGTACTTGTCCGTTATTATCAGAAGCTCATCGAGGGTAGTCGGCTCGTCGCAGAGGAGCTTGTGCTTGAGGAGGGTGCCTTCTCGGCACCCGGCAGTGAAGTATTCTATGGCTTGCACCTCGTGCACCCCTTCGCAAGAGTTGTGGAGCTCAGCCCAACGCGTGAGGTAGTCGCGAGTGGACTCGGTGGGGCCTTGTACGCACAAGGAGAGTTGTCTGGGCTTGGGAGCCCGCTTGTAGGTGTTGGTGAAGTTGCGGACGAAGGCTTCTGTGAAGTCTAGCCAGCTGTTGATGCTGTATGGCTTGAGGCTGTTGAGCCAGGTCCGCGCCGTGCCCTGCAGCATGAGGGGCACGTACTTCACGGCAACGCGCCTGTTGCCGTTGGCTATGCTAACCGCCATGGAGTAGTCGATCAACCAATCTTCCAGCTTCACGGAGCCGTTGTACTTGGGCGTGTCTCTTGGGAGCGAGAACCTTTTGGGGAAAGGCTCGTCGCGGATGCGGGGCCGAAGCAAGGCGGGCTGACATCGTCTTCTTCTTCTAGCGCCAGGGATCGCGCCAGGCGGTCGATCCGATGGCGGGCGTCGTTCTCGCCGACTCCTTCGCGGCGACCTAGCCGGCCGCTGAGAGTCGGATGCGCAACAGGCAGCGGGGTGGGATATCTTTCTCCACGGGGCCGGGGCGGAGGCAGGTTGCCCCACCACTCCACGGCCCGGGGATGGCCTTCTGCGTCTCGCTCGATGGAGATTCGGGTTCGGCTTTGGCTGGCTGGCGGTTCTTTCTCGCGCCGCGCGCGGGTTTTACCCGTAGTCGGCGTCCGGGGCGTCGCGCCGTGATCTCGGCGCGGGGGAGGGCTTTCCGCGCGGGCGTCGGCTTCATGCCGCTGCGGTTGCATCGATCAGCTGTTGGATGCGTCGGGTCATGTGGGGGAGTTCTTCGGCCCCCAGTCCATCTAGCTCGTCTACGGCCGCCTGGGCGGCGCGCAGGTTCTCGAGTGGAGTAGCGTAGATTGGGCGGTCGACTCCTAGCGTATCGGCGACAACAACGCCGCGCTGTCTGACAACACCGGCCCGGCTAGGCCCGCCCGGGGGCGGCGTGCCAAAGGCGGCGCGGTCGGCCTCGCGTCGGTGGGCCTCAGCAAGGCGTCTCATGGAAACCAACTTCTGGCCCTCCACGAGGAGGGCAAGGCGGCGAGCTTCCAGTGCTTCAGCGTCGGCATCGGCCGGGAGGGGGATGGACAAGTCGTGGACCGCCGCGTGCGGGGCGTCGTGGGCGCTCTCGTCAGAAGCGCCACCATGGCTGATGACCATCACCTCGGTGGTGACAGCGTCGCAGCCATCGGCCCGGGGAAGCGGGTCGTTGTAGATCGCGACGTTGGTGGGGAACGTGTCGAGTGAGGCCGTGTCGGAGTCGACAGGCATCGGATCGGTGGAGCCAACCGACTCCAAGTCCACGGCAGGCTCGCCGGAGACATGGAGCTGGCCGAGGAGGTTGACGAGGTGGTCGGTGCCCGCGTCGGAGGCGAGCTCGTCAGAGATGAGAGTCTTGTCAAGGGGATCGGCGAGGCTGCTCGCCGCACAGATGTTGGTGACGCCTTGTAGCACGTCGTGGCAAGCGCCATCGGGCGTGCCGGGCTGGCTATGCTCGCGGGGGAGGAAGAGGGTTCCCGTCCAGAACAGGTCTCCGGACGGCGGTGCACCTGGCCCCACGGTGGGCGCCAAATGTCGGGTGGTAGGTGCGACATATACCAACGGGTGGCTTATCATTGTGGGAGCCAGTAAGACGTCGCCGGTGCCTGGAAACGGGATGAGGCGAAGACATGCATGCCGGCGAATCTTACCCAGCTTCGGGGCTCTCCGTGGAGATAACACCCCTACTGCTGCTCTGCGGGGTCTCCGCATGGTCACTAGATGAACAAGTAGCTACACGGTGCTCCTTGAGCTGTTTGGTGAGAGGAGGAAGAAGGGCACGGCTTGCTCTCTTCTCCTCCCTATGTGGTGTCTGAGACTAGCAGGGATTGATCTCTATTTGCATGGATCCTCCGGGGGGTTTATATTGGCCTACCCCCCGGGGGTGCAATGGTAATCCGGCTGGGCGCGGGGCCCAGCCGTCTGTGTCTACGCTCTCCGGCTTCTGCGCCGGCTGCTGGGGCCCGCCGGCTGGTGGGTCCCGCCGGCTGCCGGCTCCTTGGTCGACAGGCAGGCCCCATTGTCAGGGCCTTGTCGGCAGCTGGTTACTGTTGCTCAATCTTGGTGACGAGGGCTTCGCCGAAGTGGGCGTGGCTACAGTGCCGCCGCCCGGTGGGCGATCACTGTAGCCCCACCGCGTCTTGTCTCCTTAATGGGGCGTCTTCTTCGAGGAAGGTGGCAAGCCGGCTGTGGGGAGCCGAGTCTATCTTGGGCCGACTGGGGGAGGTCTGGCCGCCTTCGGGTGTCTCTCTGCCCGAAGGGGCCCACCGCCCGTGGGCCGTACTGGTAGCCCGTCGTGGATGACATCAGGATCAACGTGGCAACAGTGCTGCGCCGGACGGGTCATGGCCACCCGTACGGCGCACTGTGCCAGGCGTGCTCCAGGATTCGGGGGTTGCAGGCTTCATTGTAGCCACGCCCCGTCACATCATCGTTATGTGGATGCAGACTTCGAGGGTACGATCTTGACCGCTTTATGGGAGCCGGCTTCTTGGAGTCGGCCTTCTCGCGATCGGCTTCTCGGAGCCGGCCCTCCCGCGGCTTCTCTTCATGAGGGCTGAAGTTGGGCCGCCTTCCGATAGCCGGCCTGGAGACAGCCGGCAAGGGGCAGGCGGCCCTGTGTCTTGGATTCTTGAGGGCCGAATCGGCTCGTAATTTTTTCAGAAGGGCCAGGGGGAGCCGGCTAGGCTACCCATGGTTATTTACTCCGACAGATGCTACCTATAAATTTTTTTGGGAGGGGGCTTAAATATTTTGACATGTGCAAAAGAATAACGCAAGACGAACACCAAATGCTACCTACAATTATTACAAAAAATTTCCACCAACAAAGCAATGCTATCCTGTTTCTCATGTGTCACATCCCTAGCTTCTGGTAATGCTCTAGGCTAGCTTCATGTGTGCATCATGTCTATATTTTTGAAACTTCAATTGAGGAATTTTGGAAGCCTAAAAACCTTAAATAAAAGAGGGGCAAGAAACCCTAAAATTGCAATCAGTAAATCCAAAATGCCTTAGAAATAGCTCTGACAATTTTGGCAAGAGTTATAAATCAAACCAAAATTTTGGGACATTTCTAAGGAATTATTGGGCTCTGATTTTAAATCAATATTTTATTTGAATTTGGAGTTATATTCATAATATATAATGAATATATTTTCAAATGACCTGAGATATTTTTGTTATGTGTGGAGAAGTCCATTAGGTGACTTAAAAATATCCAGGGAAGTTTTGGCACTGTTTTCAAATTCTGTTTGAATTAAAATTCAGTGCCAATTAAATAAAACAGAACAAAAATAGAAAACAGTAAATAAAAGAGAGAGAGAAGGACTTACCTAGCCTCACCCGTGCAGCCCACCAGAACCGGCCCAGCTCCCCCACCTGGCCGGCCCAGCCCACCTCCTCCCCCTTGTCTTCTTCCTCCCCTCGCACCGAAGCAGCTCGGTGGCGAGCGCCGATGCCGCCTCGGCCACCTCCTGCTTCCACCGAGGCGTTCCCGAGCCTCCCCCTCACGCCACGCACTTCCCCTCGCCCCCTGCACCTCCCCTCTCTTCCCCTGGACCCCGTTCCCTCCTCTGCTTCCCTCCCTGCACGCGCCCGAGCGGAGCCCATCGCCGCCGACGCCGTTACCGGGGCCACAGCCACCCCCTCGCTCCCACTTTGCATCCCTGAGTTCCGCCCTGACCCCGTGAAGCTACACACGCGACGCACGCGACCAGAGGAGGCCGCAGTCGACCGGAGCATCGTCGCCTTCACCTCCGGTGCCCGGAGAACGACTCCACCGATTCGGCGCATCCAGAGCTTCCCCGACTTCGTCGTCTCCTCCGCTAGCCCCTCCGTGAGCTCTCCTACGTTTCCCCTCTCTCCCCGTTGATCTCCCGTGCAGTAGCCATGCTAGCCACCGTACCGAGCGCCGCCGTCCGCCATGGACGCCGGGCATGGCACTGACGTGCTGTCGCGGCCAGTCCGACGAGCCTAGCGTGCTCCTAGCTGCCCCAGGAGTCCGCATAGCCCCTCAGCCAGCCCCCTAGCGCTCCGTAACCTCGCTCCGCCCAAACCCGAGCTCCGGCAGCCGCCGCGGCCCCCACTCCGGCGAGCTCCGGCCACCCCGCGCCTTCCGCATGCCTCCTTTGGATGCGCGCAAGCAAGGGCAACCCTCTGGTGCCCTTGGCTTGGCCCAAAACCGCTCGCAGCGCCACTCCGGCGAGCTCCCGCCGCAGTTTTGGTCGTCGCCGGCCGAACTCCGGCGACTGCCGACGTGGCACGCCTAATTAGCACTAATGACGCCTAAACACCCCCCCACAGCCACTGACAGTGGGCCCCGTAGTGGGTCAAAGCCCGGGTCAACGCGGGATTAGCCCCTGTGTCACTGACGTGTGGACCCCACACGTCAGGTTTGACCCGAGCCGGCCCCTGTTGACTTGCTGACGTCATGCCAACGTCATGCTGACGCAGTAATGCTTTCTGGATTTAATTTAATTCTGAAATTTCAGAAAAATGCCTAAAACTTCCAAAATTCATAGAAAATTAACCGTAACTCCAAATTAAATAATTTATATATGAAAAATTATCAGAAAAATTCAAGGAATCCATCTGTACCATTTTCATGCATGTTAGAACAACTTATAGCTGCTGTTTAGCACAAATCAATTAAATGGCATTTGAATAATCACATATGGAGTTTGAATTTGAATCTTGTATTCAAACCAACTTCATTTAATCTGTTGCTAGTTGCATTAGCCCAAAACACATTCATTTTGCCATGTCATGATCATGCATCATATTGTGCATTGCATTGATTGTGTTCCCTTCTGTGTTGCCGGTATTTGTCCCCTCTCGATAGACGTGATACCGATGATGTGATCGTTGACACTGATGAAGACTCAATGTTATCTTCAGAAGTGCCAGGCAAGCAAAACCCCCTTGTTCATTCCGATACAATCCTACTCTCTCGCTCCTGCTCTCTTTTACTGCATTAGGACAACACCGATTCATCTGTTACTTGCTGCGGTAGCTGAACCCCTTTATCCTTTGCATGACCTGTCATTGCCACAGTAAATAGATGAAACCCACTAGCATGAGTATGAGTTGTTTGAGCCCTGATGTGCCTACTCATTCATGCTTGTTTGTCATGCCTGCTACTGCTTAGAGTTGAGTCAGGTCTGATTCATCGGGGATGAATCAGAGGCGTGTGAACATGTCCTAATGTGTGTGAGCTAAGTGTGTGAACACGATTTGGTAAAGGTAGCGGTGAGAGGCCATGTAGGAGTACATGGTGGGTTGTCTCATTGCAGCCGTCCTCAGGAACTTAGTTCTGTGTTTGTGATCCATGATTCAGCTACTGCCACGCATTGGGCCCGAAACCAATGGACCCTCTCGGCTTCTTGATCACCCTTGTCCTCTGTCCAGGAGTTGCAAGTAGTTTCTGGTGTTTGTAGTATGCTGGAGGCCGTGCGCAGCGCTGACCGTAGGGGTGGGCTGTGATGCGGTAGGCACGTGGCCGGGTAAACCGGGCGCCCGTTTGGTGTCACGGAACCCTGTTCACATCGTTTGGGGCTGTGAGCGAAACTCCGGCCGGATCTCCTCATGGATGGAACCCGAATAGGTGATAAACCTGGACTAGAGACTTGAGTGTTTAGGCAGGCCGTGGCCGACACCCACGTTGGGCTTCCGCTTGAAGGTTGCCGAGTACATGTCGTGTAAACGGCGGTAAGTGGTGAGAGCGTGTGTGAAGGAGTACACCCCTGCAGGGTTAACATCATCTATTCGAATAGCCGTGTCCGCGGAAAAGGACTTCTGGGTTGCTTATATCAGTTCATAGACAAGTGAAAGTGGATACTTTAAAATGCGCAAGATAAGCGTGAGTGCTATGGATGGCGTTCTCGTAGGGAGACGGGAGCGGATCCATAGTGGTGTATTGATATGGTGAATATGTGGACTCGTGTGCGCCACCTCAAAAGAGTTACTTGCAGTCGTAGTTCAGGTTAGCCACCGAGTCAAAGCTGGCTTGCTGCAGTCAAACTCCACCATCCCCTTTATTGATAATGATGCATGTGTAGATAGATCTGATGTAAGTCTTGCTGGGTACATTTGTACTCACGTTTGCCTATTTTATGTTTTGCAGAGAGACTTCAGTCTCACTAGTAGTTCCGCTTGGACTTCGACGTTTAGCTTGATACCTCAGCTACGATCTTGTGCCCTCGGCAGGATCTGATCGATAGTCAGGCTTCTCAGCCTTTTTCATTTACAGATGTCTGTACTCAGACATGATAGCTTCCGCTTGTGCTTTGACTTGTATGCTCTGATTGTTGGGTCATGAGACCCATGTTTGTAATGCCTCGCTCCTCGGAGCCTATTGAATAGACTACTTGAGTCGTAGAGTCATTTTGTGATGCCATGTTGTATTGCACATATCGGGCATATTGTGTGTATGTTATTGAAATGCTTGGTATGTGTGGGATCTGACTATCTAGTTGTTTATCTTTAGTAGCCTCTCTTACCGGGAAATGCCTCCTAGTGTTTCCACCGAGCCATGGTAGCTTGCTACTGCTCCGGAACACTTAGGCTGGCCGGCATGTGTCCTTCTTCGTTCCTGTGTCTGTCCCTTCGGGGAAATGTCACGCGATGAATACCGGAGTCCTGTTAGCCCGCTACAGCCCGGTTCACCGGAGTCCTGCTAGCCCAGTGCTACAGCCTGGATTCACTCGCTGATGACCGACACGTTCGATGATGGGTCATGGATGCCTGTCCCTGTAAGTTTGTGCCACTTTGGGTTTACGACTAGCCATGTCAGCCCGGGCTCCTTATCATATGGATGCTAGCGACACTATCATATACGTGAGCCAAAAGGCGCAAACGGTCCCGGGCAAAGGTAAGGCGACACCCGTGGGGATACCGTGCGTGAGGCCGCAAAGTGATATGAGGTGTTACCGGCTAGATCGATGTGACATTGAGTCGGGGTCCTAACAGCGTTGGTATCAGAGCTTGACTGCCTGTAGGATTACCGAGCCAAACTGGTCGAAGTTGAGTCTAGAAATTCTTTAGTTATATAAGGGAATTGATTGTGGGATGGAACGTAAGGCTCTTTTTACTCCTTATACCTCATGGCTTTCTGATCTGAGTCATCATCTTCTTTCCTACGGGGTTAAGAAACTAGGCTTTCTCTTCTTTCTATCAGGATCACGTCTTACTAATCAGTGGACTTATAAGATTGTTGGATTTAAGTCTCAGTTCAGTTCCTACTACTTCCGTATGTTAATTGTTGATCTCGAAACCTTGATATTGTGTTTCCGAGTGGTTATGCCACCATTTTTTGTGAATGTCTCAAATCTTTTCTGAGCATTTACAGCCGTTATGCTGTCCGAGTCATCCCAGGTTTCTAAGTAGTCTGATGCATTTGCAAATCCTTTCTTTCCGTTTCAATGTTCCCATGGGCCAGATTAACCACACTAATCAGTGGGTTGAGGTACTCCGTTACCTTGACATATATGTTGGAGGTATTATTATGACCCTAGGTGTCTTAGGGGATCATCTAGTAATTTAGCAATGTTTTGTGTTCCCAGTGTGAGATTCTGGCCTTTATTCTCGAAGGCATTCCGTGATGCTACTTAGTAATAGGTATTCTGTTTCTGGGTTCTTGAACCCGAGATTCACCCTACTTGCCTCATGTTGATAGTGTTGCTAGTTCCTTAGGTTATTAGTAACCTTTGCGATAGTCCTTGAAGTCCGTGGTATCTTCTTCTTCCAAATACCATGAACTACTTACGGCAGAAGTTCCTCGTTGAACTGAACGATCACAACCAGAGTGCTTTTGATGAGTTCTCCATTATATATTGTGACTCTGCCAGTTCTACCCTTCCGCATGGATTGCCCGGAAGAAATATGTTGAATTCGTTCGACATGCTAATCCATGCATCCACAACTCAGAAAATCATATGTTCTTTTGAGTTGTCCCATCTTAGTTGTTTCCGACCCTCGCCTATCAATTGATAGTCAAGAGTATGCGTGCATTCGTCTGTCGATGCCTATTACTCTTGTGGCCCGTCAAGCCATTCCGTCCTGAATGACTAGGAGAAACAAACTCCAGTACCTCATCCATATTTAGGATTGGGTCAAAGTAGTTGTGTTCCGCAGATCAAGTTACAATCCAGCTTCTGGTCTGCTCTACCCTGAAGTATTACCTTCTTTATGACAGGAATTTCATGAGAATTGCACCACCTTTTGTGAATTCTTGACATAGTGATACTTCTTGCCATCCTTTTTCATTCCTCGGTTCCGTGTTAATGCAACCGGAATACCGACAAATGAATTGTGATGTGTGAAATCAATACTCCTAGCAACCTCGTTGCTTGGTAGTTAAAGGATAATAATTTTATTCTTAGTATGTTGGTTATTGAATCACCATTCTAAGATTGATCGTGCTACCTAGTCCTTATTTTGGTGCACCCTTCGATTGATGAGTTAGGATCTTGTCAAGTCCTCACTCATTTGATCATATCGTCTTGCCCTCAAAAGCGAGATTGTTCTCGAGCTTAGTAACATACCGGTGGTTCATGATTTTCCGAATATCTTCTCGGAAGTATTACCAGATTGTTCCCTGACTGTTATGTTGAGCTCGTGATCAAGTTGGTTTCTTGTGAACCACCCTCTCTCCAAGATCGGTGTTAGATATCCCTGAGCTAGTTGGTTAAGCTAGACAACAACTTGGAGAGTTGGAAGATAAAAGCTTGTCTGACTTAGTTCGTTCCAAAGGGATATTCTTGTGTAGTGTGTGTTGAAGAAAGATGATATCTTCATCGATTGGTCCCTGTGATCAGTTGCTGGACCTATTGTCTTATCAACCCTTTGATTTGAGTGTGGGCTATCGTCAAATCAAATCAGTACCAACGATGCTCGTAATGTTGTCTTATTCGTGGTTGATCCCTCGAGCATACACCATTATATCTTTTGGGTCTGACCAATGCTATCACCGTGTTCACTTAACTATGGAATTCCTTTTAAAAGGAAACCCAGATGAATTGTTGTTGAGCCCATTGACAACATCCTTATCTCCTCCATGGTCTTGTTGGACAACAAGTTAGTGTTGGAAACTTTTGAAGCATTTTCTTCATGCTAGCTCATGAACTATTTGTTTGATGAAAGGAGTGACTTCCTCTTATACACGTGCATTTGGTGAAAGTTGCCGCCGTGAATTTGAGAAAGTTAGTTTTGCTTCCTCTGGAATCATCCCAAGTCAGTCATGCATATGTGCGAAGTATTCTATGGTTTGGAGACTTGCAACCTTCATTCCATATGTGTTCCGAGCACACCAAGCCACTGATTGATTTGTTCAAGGAGAAGAAGTTTCTTCTTAAGAGCATGCCTTAGGCAAGGACTTCGATATCCTTGATGGTGGTTCCCCACCTGAACTCGGTAGTGTTTTATTATAAGACTACCACGTGGTCATGTTTGTCTGGGACAGCGTGTTCACATGTTTGTAGCAGAACCAACTCATGTTTTGGAGCTTGCTATCGTAGTTCATCTCCCGAGAATCCCGCAACGTCATCTCGTCGATTTGTGTTGCAAACTTTTATTTTTCTTCCTAGACTCGACGAGTCTGGAATATCCTGACACCAACCAGATCTGAATCTCAGGCAGATATGATGGTTGGAATATTTCCCAAGAATTATAATATTGGTCGCGTGAAAACCGGTAAAGTGAATGTCGTGGCCAACACACCCAGCCGAAAGACCTGTTATTATTATATCTTGATTGATGAAGTTGGCCACCTCCCCATAGGGATTTCGTAGGGTTTACCCCCTAGTTGCCCCTATGGATTTTGAGATCCCGAAGTCCGACCTTTTACTTGATGTCCTAGATACCAGACCATCTCTATGAATGGGTTACACTAGCACATCAAGGAGAACATTAGAAGCGGAGTGCTAAATGTCTCTCGGTCGATCGTCCAGATTTTGTTCCTTGGCTTCGCTAAGGTGTAATCTGAGAAGGTGTTATCTTCCTTTGCATCTGCATCATCCATCATCATTCATCATGGTAGCAAGTTGTGTTGCCAGGATCCTTGACACGGATATTGGTAGAATCCTGATGATTATGGAATTGCTCAAGTTCTTGAGAGCATGCACAAGCGCTACGTGTTATCATCGGCACTAGCTGGGTTTGCTCTCAGTTCCCTCGGCAATGCTATGATCTATTCAAACAGTGAATTCACTCTCTATTGTTGGGTTCTTCCCCAGTTACCAGAATCATTCCCATCATTTGCATTCTGTTCCCAGCTTGCACCGCCATTGTGCCATTCTACCATGGGTCTCTTCCATTTCCGGTGGTAGGGAAATTCATCCATTACGTTGTCTTCGACAAGGTAATCCACATCATCCAAGTCCGAGTATGCCATTCTACCGACCCCCTCCAAATGATCGCTCGAGAATTGCCTTAGGCTGGTTTAAAGAGTTTCAATGATCTCTGAATCAAAAGTAATTCTTTTTGCCACTTAAGGGGATATCTCTACGAGTCACCCTCCCTAAGGTGTATCGTTATGGTGTCATGGCAACTCAACTCCTTGCTACATTGGCAATCGTTTACCACCTTCTTAAGTGTGGAATTATTGTCTACCTAGTGAACCTTCGTCATCTGCTTCACTCCATTCCCATGGATCATGAAGATTATACTAGTTTGCGTTTCCCCTTCGCCCTACCCTACGCTTGAATCTCGGGACGAAATTTTTGTTTAGTGGGGGTGAGTTGTCACATCCCTAGCTTCTGGTAATGCTCTAGGCTAGCTTCATGTGTGCATCATGTCTATATTTTTGAAACTTGAATTGAGGAATTTTGGAAGCCTCAAAACCTTAAATAAAAGAGGGGCAAGAAACCCTAAAATTGCAATCAGTAAATCCAAAATGCCTTAGAAATAGCTCTGACAATTTTGGCAAGAGTTATAAATCAAACCAAAATTTTGGGACATTTCTAAGGAATTATTGGGCTCTGATTTTAAATCAATATTTTATTTGAATTTGGAGTTATATTCATAATATATAATGAATATATTTTCAAATGACCTGAGATATTTTTGTTATGTGTGGAGAAGTCCATTAGGTGACTTAAAAATATCCAGGGAAGTTTTGGCACTGTTTTCAAATTCTGTTTGAATTAAAATTCAGTGCCAATTAAATAAAACAGAACAAAAATAGAAAACAGTAAATAAAAGAGAGAGAGAAGGACTTACCTAGCCTCACCCGTGCAGCCCACCAGAACCGGCCCAGCTCCCCCACCTGGCCGGCCCAGCCCACCTCCTCCCCCTTGTCTTCTTCCTCCCCTCGCACCGAAGCAGCTCGGTGGCGAGCGCCGATGCCGCCTCGGCCACCTCCTGCTTCCACCGAGGCGTTCCCGAGCCTCCCCCTCACGCCACGCACTTCCCCTCGCCCCCTGCACCTCCCCTCTCTTCCCCTGGACCCCGTTCCCTCCTCTGCTTCCCTCCCTGCACGCGCCCGAGCGGAGCCCATCGCCGCTGACGCCGTTACCGGGGCCACAGCCACCCCCTCGCTCCCACTTTGCATCCCTGAGTTCCGCCCTGACCCCGTGAAGCTACACACGCGACGCACGCGACCAGAGGAGGCCGCAGTCGACCGGAGCATCGTCGCCTTCACCTCCGGTGCCCGGAGATCGACTCCACCGATTCGGCGCATCTAGAGCTTTCCCGACTTCGTCGTCTCCTCCGCTAGCCCCTCCGTGAGCTCTCCTACGTTTCCCCTCTCTCCCCGTTGGTCTCCCGTGCAGTAGCCATGCTAGCCACCGTACCGAGCGCCGCCGTCCGCCATGGACGCCGGGCATGGCACTGACGTGCTGTCGCGGCCAGTCCGACGAGCCTAGCATGCTCCTAGCTGCCCCAGGAGTCCGCATAGCCCCTCAGCCAGCCCCCTAGCGCTCCGTAACCTCGCTCCGCCCAAACCCGAGCTCCGGCAGCCGCCGCGGCCCCCACTCCGGCGAGCTCCGGCCACCCCGCGCCTTCCGCATGCCTCCTTTGGATGCGCGCAAGCAAGGGCAACCCTCTGGTGCCCTTGGCTTGGCCCAAAACCGCTCGCAGCGCCACTCCGGCGAGCTCCCGCCGCAGTTTTGGTCGTCGCCGGCCGAACTCCGGCGACTGCCGACGTGGCACGCCTAATTAGCACTAATGACGCCTAAACACCCCCCCACAGCCACTGACAGTGGGCCCCGTAGTGGGTCAAAGCCCGGGTCAACGCGGGATTAGCCCCTGTGTCACTGACGTGTGGACCCCACACGTCAGGTTTGACCCGAGCCGGCCCCTGTTGACTTGCTGACGTCATGCCAACGTCATGCTGATGCAGTAATGCTTTCTGGATTTAATTTAATTCTGAAATTCCAGAAAAATGCCTAAAACTTCCAAAATTCATAGAAAATTAACCGTAACTCCAAATTAAATAATTTATATATGAAAAATTATCAGAAAAATTCAAGGAATCCATCTGTACCATTTTCATGCATGTTATAACAACTTATAGCTGCTGTTTAGCACAAATCAATTAAATGGCATTTGAATAATCACATATGGAGTTTGAATTTGAATCTTGTATTCAAACCAACTTCATTTAATCTGTTGCTAGTTGCATTAGCCCAAAACACATTCATTTTGCCATGTCATGATCATGCATCATATTGTGCATTGCATTGATTGTGTTCCCTTCTGTGTTGCCGGTATTTGTCCCCTCTCGATAGACGTGATACCGATGATGTGATCGTTGACACTGATGAAGACTCAATGTTATCTTCAGAAGTGCCAGGCAAGCAAAACCCCCTTGTTCATTCCGATACAATCCTACTCTCTCGCTCCTGCTCTCTTTTACTGCATTAGGACAACACCGATTCATCTGTTACTTGCTGCGGTAGCTGAACCCCTTTATCCTTTGCATGACCTGTCATTGCCACAGTAAATAGATGAAACCCACTAGCATGAGTAGGAGTTGTTTGAGCCCTGATGTGCCTACTCATTCATGCTTGTTTGTCATGCCTGCTACTGCTTAGAGTTGAGTCAGGTCTGATTCATCGGGGATGAATCAGAGGCGTGTGAACATGTCCTACTGTGTGTGAGCTAAGTGTGTGAACACGATTTGGTAAAGGTAGCGGTGAGAGGCCATGTAGGAGTACATGGTGGGTTGTCTCATTGCAGCCATCCTCAGGAACTGAGTTCTGTGTTTGTGATCCATGATTCAGCTACTACCACGCATTGGGCCCGAAACCAATGGACCCTCTCGGCTTCTTGATCACCCTTGTCCTCTGTCCAGGAGTTGCAAGTAGTTTCTGGTGTTTGTAGTATGCTGGAGGCCGTGCGCAGCGCTGACCGTAGGGGTGGGCTGTGATGCGGTAGGCACGTGGCCGGGTAAACCGGGCGCCCGTTTGGTGTCACGGAACCCTGTTCACATCGTTTGGGGCTGTGAGCGAAACTCCGGCCGGATCTCCTCATGGATGGAACCCGAATAGGTGATAAACCTGGACTAGAGACTTGAGTGTTTAGGCAGGCCGTGGCCGACACCCACGTTGGGCTTCCGCTTGAAGGTTGCCGAGTACATGTCGTGTAAACGGCGGTAAGTGGTGAGAGCGTGTGTGAAGGAGTACACCCCTGCAGGGTTAACATCATCTATTCGAATAGCCGTGTCCGCGGAAAAGGACTTCTGGGTTGCTTATATCAGTTCATAGACAAGTGAAAGTGGATACTTTAAAATGCGCAAGATAAGCGTGAGTGCTATGGACGGCGTTCTCGTAGGGAGACGGGAGCGGATCCATAGTGGTGTATTGATATGGTGAATATGTGGACTCGTGTGCGCCACCTCAAAAGAGTTACTTGCAGTCGTAGTTCAGGTTAGCCACCGAGTCAAAGCTGGCTTGCTGCAGTCAAACTCCACCATCCCCTTTATTGATAATGATGCATGTGTAGATAGATCTGATGTAAGTCTTGCTGGGTACATTTGTACTCACGTTTGCCTATTTTATGTTTTGCAGAGAGACTTTAGTCTCACTAGTAGTTCCGCTTGGACTTCGACGTTTAGCTTGATACCTCAGCTACGATCTTGTGCCCTCGGTAGGATCTGATCGATAGTCAGGCTTCTCAGCCTTTTTGATTTACAGATGTCTGTACTCAGACATGATAGCTTCCGCTTGTGCTTTGACTTGTATGCTCTGATTGTTGGGTCATGAGACCCATGTTTGTAATGCCTCGCTCCTCGGAGCCTATTGAATAGACTACTTGAGTCGTAGAGTCATTTTGTGATGCCATGTTGTATTGCACATATCGGGCATATTGTGTGTATGTTATTGAAATGCTTGGTATGTGTGGGATCTGACTATCTAGTTGTTTATCTTTAGTAGCCTCTCTTACCGGGAAATGCCTCCTAGTGTTTCCACCGAGCCATGGTAGCTTGCTACTGCTCCGGAACACTTAGGCTGGCCGGCATGTGTCCTTCTTCGTTCCTGTGTCTGTCCCTTCGGGGAAATGTCACGCGATGAATACCGGAGTCCTGTTAGCCCGCTACAGCCCGGTTCACCGGAGTCTTGCTAGCCCAGTGCTACAGCCTGGATTCACTCGCTGATGACCGACACGTTCGATGCTGGGTCATGGATGCATGTCCCTGTAAGTTTGTGCCACTTTGGGTTTACGACTAGCCATGTCAGCCCGGGCTCCTTATCATATGGATGCTAGCGACACTATCATATACGTGAGCCAAAAGGCGCAAACGGTCCCGGGCAAAGGTAAGGCGACACCCGTGGGGATACCGTGCGTGAGGCCGCAAAGTGATATGAGGTGTTACCGGCTAGATCGATGTGACATTGAGTCGGGGTCCTGACATCATGATATTTGTCAATCATGCTTATTACACTAACAATAATATCTACAAAGAAATCAGAAAGTTTAAATTTTATTTACTGTTTTTTTTTCAATTTGCTATTATCCAGGAGCAGATGTTCCCCAGAGCCAAAACGGCAAACCCAATATTCACTTCTTAAAATTGATAAATAATGTGTCGTGCGTTGGTGCTAAATACTCAGTCCTAAATGCCGCGTTTAACAGGTCTTTTTGTTCACCTTTTCTATTTGTGTTTCCTTTTTTCCGAAATTTCTATCGTGGATGTTTTTTAAATAGTTATAGGTGTTTATTTTGACATACATAGATATTTTCAAATTGGTACCCTATTACACATTTTTTTGGTGGTTTACATCATATTTTTCTGTTGTACTGTGCATACTATTTGATATACTATACATGACAAAATGTTCCAAATTGTATGAATAAATTTTAAAACTAAGAAATAAATCTACTCCCATTTAGTACAAGCTGAACTTTTTTGCAAAAAAGTATTGTACTAAATCAATGACAATTAATATGGGAGTATAATATTTTAAATTTAGTATTTTATTACAATATTTTCAACTATTTAAAATACATGCATATCCTTAAAATACAAAAGGTAAAATTTTCTTCGCCCATGTCTATTGCCCCTCAGGTGGTGGGAGCTTCCCTCCCACATCGGGATGACAATGGGTATACATGAAAAAAAAAATTAAAATTGTATGAAAAAAATTCAAAACTAGAAGATATATGTGATACATTTTTAATTTTTTATTAAAGTGTTTTTAACAATTCAAAATATTTGTGTTTTCTAAAAATACAAAAGATATGTTTTTCTGCTCCACTATGCTCTGGCTTGGTTTAGTACCACCTCGCTGGTGAGAGGAGGCGGCGGTGATAAATCAAGTCTATATAACGAGCACATAGGTCACCGATGCAGCATTACCCCTACCTGGACGGGGCTGATGACTTATAAAGAAGGGTCGTGGCCTAGATCCACGGCTCAAATTGCATTTGGTGAGCGTGTTGTTCTACCATCTCCCCAATTGAGAGAATGGATGTCATGATTTTTGGTAGATGGGGGGTATGCGTTTGTGCGGCCCTGCCAATCCAGAAAATTTAAATTTAGAAATTGGTAAATTCTAGCTATGCATGTTTGGCGAGCTGCTTCCACTTCATCAAGTATGCGTATGTGGTATGTTTGGTTTTCCTTCAAAAGTTTCGCAATGGCAAGATTTGCAAAAATAATAATAATCCTATACAAAGTTGGGTACTCAGTTTTGCAACCAGTCAATTAGTAGCCAATATTTGGGTCAATGCCAAATATTGCAATGTAAAAAGGGACATGTCTTCTAGATTCATCTTATTTTCCCCTCCCCTATCCCCTGAAGGCTAGGGTAAACTCTTCCCTCCAGACTTCGCCGGTGAGCCTGTGGATACGCCTACCCTCTGCATGCCGCTCCGGCGACCGGTGGCGAGGAGGGGCATCCCGGTGTCCCCGCATTGGCTAGTAGTTTAGCTTAGGGTTCATTAGTCCTCGCAGGTACGGCACTCGGGCGGATTGCGACGCTTCTTCTTCGAGTTTGTCTTCCGTGCTCCGATCCTCCTCGAGTTTGTCCATCTAGGCGTAGTCGACGGAGCTCCGCCGTAGATTCCCGTCGTCTCCTTGGGATAGCTGCCTTGCGAGGAGTATCCTTGGCACAAAAGGGGGCCCGGACTGTGAACTACGGTTACTTCCGTGTTGAAACCTAGTGGGCTTGGCACAGTAATCGTGGTATAATGAAAGACCTCGTCACAATCTCCCTGCCGGTATACCAAATGGTGTACTACTCTAGCGACAGCTAGTAGCAACAAGTCGGGATTGTGACGTGTGGGTAAAGTGTACAACCTCTACATAGTGTAAAACTATTCGAATAGTTGTGTCCACGGTCATGGACGACACATGAATCTTTATTGACATACAGGGCATGTCTTGCTTTTTTCCTCTTTGCCCCTATTCTTGGAACCTATAAAGGATGTGAGTTGATCAAGGATCCTTACTTTGATGAAAGTTATTCTAGAGATAAAACATGTTTTCATTAAAATTGCTTTTATTCAACTGCTATATTGTTTCCAAACAAAATTAGCTTTTATGCAAATGAGCCATACAACCTTGCTTTGAAGCCACATGTAGCTATTAGGACCTTCTCCGATGGAGGCATGTGACATGAGTACGTAATGTACTCATGGCAATACTTTTGTTGATAACAGAGTTTCATCAAGACGGAGGTGATGACCATGACTACTATGGCGATCCGTAGGAGTGAGGTCACGTGGACTACATCGACTGCCTGTGGCTAAGATAGAGTCGCTACGCATTTTATTTTTCATTGTTCTTTTATTGTAATAAATGTCATGAGACATTTCTCTATGTATGCCTTGTGGCAAGATTTACTAAACTTGTAATATTTTTATGTATTGTGCAATAATACCATTTCGTTGTGTTGTCAATAATAATCCTGTGGTTGATAAATATACACAGGAGGGTCTGGAAGTTAATTCCGGGTTCTCACATGGAAGAGAGTGGTGGTCCCTCCCTAGGCGTGGGTACGATGTCCATATATGGGGTACAATCGCGTCGTACCATACCCTGACCGATGATCGTTGGCTACGTGTGTACAATTTAAAAGGCTTGCGGTCGTCATATATCTATTATTCGTGTTCATAATGTCACGTACAGACAGAAGGGAAGTCAACTAGGCCCTTGAAGTATAAAAGGATAAGTTGGCAACATTTATAGGAAAGAGAGAAATATACAGAAGAACCACAAAACCAGGAGTAGAGTATTGCTGAAGGGAATGATCGCTGAAGGGGAGGGCGCATTGGGCCGGCCCAGGCGCGCGAGAGGCCACAGCCTCGTTTTCTGATTTCGTTTTTTTGCTTTATTTTTGTAATTTTGTTTATTATATTTTAAAATATTATATATATATATATAACAAAAAACATTTGAAACATGTTAAATAAGTATTTGAATTTTTTTGAAAAATGTTGAACAAATATTTGAAAAAATGTTGATCATGTATATAAAATTTTTAATCAAGCAATTGAAATAAAAATGTTGAACAACTGTTTGAAAAATGTGGGACAAGTATTTGAAAAATGATGTACAAGTATTTGAAAAAAATGATGATTATGTATATAAAAATATTAATCAAGCATTTGAAAAAATATTGAACAAGTATTTGAAAAATGTTAATCAAGCATTTAAAAAATGTTAAATGTGTATATGAAAAATGTTGACCATGTATTAAGAAATGATAAATTTTATTGATCAAGTATATAAAAATGTTAATCAACCATTTGAAAAAATGTTGAACATGCATTTTAAAATGTTAATCAAGACTGACGTTGTGCATGTTGCGATTCTTTCCCACGCATTATGCTGACGATTTTTCTGGTGAAATTTCCCAGCATGGCAGTGGGGGGGGGGGGGGGGGGTGGGGGCGGCGAGGCAGAGGCGGGCGGTTAGGTCTGGGTTGGCCGGCGGCTGCACGAGGAAAAAGAAGTTGAACGTTGAAGATGTATAGTGCCCGATCTATTTTCAGCCGTTGAATGAAGATCTAATGATCTTTGATGAAACATGTTCAAGAAAACAACAAAGGGGTACACATCAAATGCTTGAGAACAAAAAAGACCTGCAGTGACACCACGGAAACAGCACTTGTGCGAAACAGGAACCCATGTCAAAGGTATCAGGCGATCCACCAATCCAATTGACCGAAAGATGAGGGGTACATTTTGTTCCTAGGTGTCGCAACTTTAACAGGCACTGCCAGCTACCTGCCTTCTCCAACCCCCTTGCACGGTTACAGTAACACCAACCCCCGACATATAACTGCAGCTCAATCTTACACAGCACAGGACAGTCCTAAGGACCAACAGACACAGAGACAACAGGGGCAAAAAAAAAAAGAAGGAAAAGTCTACAAAATTTATGAGTCTGATCGATGAGAAACACCACTAAATTGACAATCTACGCGATAAATTAAATCCCTTTCGCCATGGATTCTCCTGAAAGAGCTGAATCATCCTCCCCACCCCCTCCCCAGCAGTTAGGAACAGAAGAGTATGTACAGGCTAGTCTCTTCTTCTTCTTCTTCTTCTTTCATCTTCTTTTTTCATGTCTTTCTCTAGAAAACGGAGGCTATTGAAAGCGGTCTGCGACGATGATGGAGACCCGAAAGGTCAGGCTGGCTGGGCTGCCGCAGCTTGGTTGTGGTTGTGGTTGTGATCGCCCTCGTAGGTAACGATCAACATCGCGGGGTCGTCGACGCACCTCTCGACATGCTTCCTGGCCGGGCAGCCCCTCACGCTGCTACACTTGTAGTAACCCCTGCAAGACAATGGTGCACACACGTACATTCTTAAGTGGCCTGTTTGAAGAAAGAACAAAGCAGGTGAAGTGGGCTGGGAATTAGAGGATGTCAGCTGTAACCTTTCTTTGATTGCAATAGGCATACTACCAGAATTAGAACAGGTTTCCTTTCAACTGCATGTATGCTTATAGCAAACTTGAGAATGAAACTACACTGACTTGATTGAAAACAAAGGAAACACTTTTGGAAAGGATATCTGAACCAAACTTTGCTATAAGCGGTATCTAGTATTATGGTATTACCTAATCAACTGGGCCATAACATCTAGCCTTAGAAGTTAGAATTGTCAGCCCATTAATTCAGGGCTATCAACTTTTAAAATTACTGTAAGTCATGTGGATGAAAACTTTTTGGAAGATCATGCATCCAGTGATATGGTTATATATACTTAGTTTTGCCAAAAAAAGAAAAGAGAAGCTATAACTCTGAACAAAACAAAATTAAACCAACTATTACTACTTGTCTACTAATATAACAAAATGACAAAGCCAGCAAAGAGCAAGTGCAAACATCATGTGCAATACAATTATATACGCGGGCAAATGTATATAAAGGGATAAAAAGGATTTAAGTATTTCGATATACCTAGGATGCGGGGATCCCTTTATTGGCTTCTGGCCATACTTCCGCCACGAGAATTCATCGGCCGGGATGTCGGCCACCTTATTGCTGATTGCAGGGACTTTGATAGACCTCCTTATCCTTAGTTTCCTGTAATTGCATACAAAGGATGGTTTATAAAAAAACATAAAATTACCATAATAACAGTAGTCAGATATCAATTTATCACAATGAATTCCAACCTTTTCTTTGCACAGTGACACCTGCTCCCAGTTGCACAGCGTCCACTCCCATCCTCCTTGCCGGCACACCTCCTCCTCTGCTGCATGAGGCCCAACTCCGGGGTGCTCGACGTCTGCGAGCCACTAACTAGCTGGAAGGGACGGCTGGAGCGGCTACCGTCCAAGCTCGCCATGCTCCCCTCCATGCTCAGAGATGTCAGGAACGAACGGGAGGATGACCCCGTACAGTTAGAACCATCAAATTTGAGGTTGACACCCTTGCCAGCACCAGCGCTGCCACCCTGATCACCATGGCCGCCCCTCTTCATCATCTCGCTCTGCAACTTCATCTGATGCATGAGCTGAAACCTCTGGTAGCTCTGCTGCTGCTGGATGAAATGGAGATGCGCCGCCGGCAATGCCGGTGCCGGCGTCCCCGCCGGCGGCGCGACAGACACCGGCTGGACGAGCTGGAGCTGCGGCCCGCGAGCCGGTCCATTCGAACCGACCGACGGGTTCTCCACAACCATTCTCTGGGGGAATTGGGCTGCTGGGATCCTGACAGGGTCCTTGGAGGGGGAGGCCTCCATCTGCTGGTACCTCGGAAACAGCTGGAGACTGGTGCTCGGGCCAGGACTGGATGTTTTGGGTGGTGCTGCAGTAGCATCGGCAGCCGCAGCCGATGCAGGGCTGTCCCGGAAGAGGTTGCTGTCGAAGAGAGGCATGGGCTTCTTGATCCTTTGTCTGAACCTAGCATGGCCCTGTCGGCCATTGCCGCTGCTGATCTTGGAAGCTAGGGAGCCGAACTTGGCGACAGCGGCGCCCGTGGCCTCCACGAGGTCCTTGTGGGGAACGAGCTGGCCATGGGGGTTGGAGAGGAGGTCCAGCACCTTGTGGCAGCTCTGCACCGCCTCCCTGTTGGATTCCACCATGCCATCCATCGCTCACTCCCTCCCCCTACCTGCACACACACACAAATCAAGAACTTCTTGAGCTCTCCGCTCGAACATACGCATCTCGAATCAAAAGGATTCAACACCTGCAATAATTGGACTCGAGTAGAAGATTCTTCAGGAAATAAATATCTAAAACAGGCATCACGGCACGAGGATATGCTTGGCACAGCAAAAAGAACGCAGGAGAGACATGAGTGGATATGTACGCCGATGGCTCTAATCATTCCGCCCCCATAAAGAACACTGCCACCTCCATGGATTTCATCCGAGGCCTGGGAAGAAGTAGCCGCCGGATGCAGGAGATTCTCCGCCATCACTCCCCGACCCGCCAGGCCAGAATTGGGCACGCGAGCGCGGGACTCGGCATTTCTGGCGGCCTTAATCGCTACCAAAACTAGGCCGCCGGACAATCCAGGGAAGGAAGCACCTGAGCCTACAATACAAGAACAGAAAAAAGTCTACCGACCCGCCCGTGACCGCGCCACCACCCCCGCTCCGTTCCCCCGAGAAAAAACCTCGAAAAATCCGGCGCGGAATCCGCCACCGCGGGTGACAAGAAGCAGGAAGCGCCGCCCGCCCGCCCGAGCACCCCCGTCGATCCACCCACGAAGCGGAAACGCCGCGCCCGAATCGCCGGGAAAGGGACGCAGATAACAACACGATCCCAGCAGCAAGAGGAGGAGCAGGGCACAGAGCAGGGGGGCGCAAACCTCGCGGGATGTCGCAGGCGTCGCCACTGGCCACGACCGCTGGAGCGGAGGGGAGAGGGGGCCGGGACAGCCGGCAGAGAGGACGGAGAGGCGACGAGCGGAGCAGGAGGGGGAGCAGCAGCCGAGTGCTAGTCCGAGGCAGGGAGTGAGGAAAATAAATAAACAAGCGGAACGGGGGCGGGGGTGGGGGCCAGCGCAGGCGCAGTGCTCTATCGCTTTTGCGCCCCTCTTTCGTTTTTCTTCTCTCGTATTCCTCCTCGGGGGCCGGGACGCTGCGGGGGCGGGGCCACCGAGGGCGGATCCGGGCCGTCCATCGCGCCCGTCCCTGTCCTGCCTATGGACTTTTGCCCTGTCCCGGCTTTTTCTCCCTTCCCTCCCTGCTGATTCTTTTATTTTAATCCGTTTCTGGGTGTGGGGTTGGCTTCCCGGGGCTGCCGTTTCGTCAAAGGCGTGAGCTGTGTCAGACGCCACTGTGCCCCCCGCCTGGGCCCCGCCCGCCAACGTTCTCTATCCCCCCTCTCGTGAGCGTTTGTTTCTCCCCCTCTCTGTCCGCAGGCCATCCGAGTATGCCCGGCTGCACGGTGTGGCGCCTTCTGTGCGGATGAGCTGGTATCGATGAACCGTCTTCCAGTTTTACGCGATTAATCAGAGACGCGGTGGAGGAAGATATACGTTCATGCATCAATTTTTTTCAATTGTGATGATGGTATCAATAACGGCGTAATATATGGCATAACTTTCGGTAATGTGAATTTGTAATGCCTTTGAAGGAGGTCACGTTAGTGCAGGTGTAACAGCATTGGACAACTGGCTATTTCCCGACGTGCCAACGGATGGCTAAAGGTGTTACTAAGCGGTGGGTGAACGTTTTCGTTCGCCGCAAGTGACGCCGAGCATGAGCTGGAAAGAGATATATGTGGCTCGTTGAGTTGTTTGTTTAATATAGGTGGAACCGCAATATTCGCCGTAAATTCATAATCTTAACTTATACCATAATATAGAAATGCCATGCATTGATGGATCAGTGTGTGAACGTTTATCTGTCTATCTCTATCTTTGGCCATCCCAGCATGGGTGGATGCACGGTGCGACGCCTTCTGCAGGTTTTCCCAGTGTAGGTGGCTGCACGGTGTGGCGCATTCCGTAGGTTATCCCAGTGTGGGTGGGTGCACGGTGTGGCGTCTTTTGTAGGTTATCCCCGTGTGGGTGGCTGCACGGTGTGGTGCCTTCTGTAGGTTATCCCAGTGTGGGTGGCTGCATGGTGTGGCGCCTTTTGTAGGTTGTCCTGGTGAGGGTGGCTGCACGGTGTGGTGCCTTCTGTAGGTTATCCCCGTGTCGGTGGTTGCATGGTGTGGCACCTTCTGTAGGTTGTCCCGGTGAGGGTGGCTGCACGGTGTGGCGCCTTCTGTAGGTTGTCCCGGTGAGAGTGGTTGCACGGTGTGGCGCCTTCTATAGGTTATCCCGGTGTGGGTGGATGCACGGTTTAGCGCCTTCTGTTGGTTATCCCGGTGAGGGTGGCTGCACGGTGTGGCGCCTTCTGTAGGTTATCCCGGTGTGGGTGGCTGCATGGTGGCGCCTTCTGTAGGTTATCCCGGTGAGGGTGGCTGCATGTGTGCCGCCTTCTGTAGGTTATCCCAGTTTGGGTGGCTGCATGGTATGCCGCCTTCTGTAGGTTGTCCTGGTGAGGGCGGCTGCACGGTGTGGCGCCTTCTGTATGTTATCCTAGTGTGGGTGGCTGCATGGTGTGGCGCCTTCTGTAGGTTGTTCGATGAGGGTGGCTGCACGGTGTGGTGCCTTCTGTAGGTTATCCCAGTGTGGGTGGCTGCATGGTGTGACGCCTTCTGTAGGTTGTCCCGGTGAGGGAGGCTGCACGATGTGGTGCCTTCTGTAGGCTATTTCAGTGTGGGTGGCTGCATGGTGTGACGCCTTCTGTAGGTTGTCCCGGTGTGGGTGGCTGCACGGTGTGGCACCTTGTGTAGGTTATCCTATTGTGGGTGGCTGCATGGTGTGGCGCCTTCTGTAGGTTGTCCCGATGAGGGTGGCTGCACTGTGTGGCGCCATTAATATAAGTTGTCCCAGTGTGGGTGGCTACACGATGTGGCACCTTCTGTAGGTTGTCCTAGTGTGGGTGGCTGCACGGTGTGGCGCCTTCTGTAGGTTCTCCCGGTGTGGGTGGCTGCACGGTGTGGCGCCTTCTGTAGGTTCTCCGGGTGTGGGTGGCTACACGGTGTGGCGTTTTCTGTTGGTTATCTCGGTGTGGGTGGCTACACGGTGTGGCGCCTTCTGTAGGTTATCTCGGTGTGGGTGGCTACACGGTGTGGCGCCTTCTGGAGGTTGTCCCGGTGAGGGTGGCTGCACCGTGTGACGCCTTCTGTAGGTTATCCCAATGTGGGTGGCTGTATGGTGTGGCGCCTTCTGTAGGTTGTCCCGGTGAGGGTGGCTGCACCATGTGGCGCCTTCTGTAGGTTATCCCAATGTGGGTGACTGCATGGTGTGGCGCCTTCTGTAGGTTGTCCCGGTAAAGGTGGCTACATGCTGTGGCGCCTTCTGTAGGTTATCCCAGTGTGGGTGGCTGCACGGTGTGGCGCCTTCTGTAGGTTATCCCAGTGTGGGTGGCTGCATGGTGTGACATCTTTTGTAGGTTGTCCCGGTGAGGGTGGTTGCACGGTGTGGCACCTTCTATAGGTTATCCCAGTGTGGGTGGCTGCACGGTATGGCGCCTTATGTAGGTTATCCCGGTGAGGGTGGCTGCACGATGTGGCGTCCTCTGTAGGTTATCCCAGTGTGGGTGGCTGCACAGTTTGGCGCCTTCTGTAGGTTATCTCGGTGAGGGTGTCTGCACGGTGTGGCGCCTTCTGCAGATTATCCTAGTGTGGGTGGTCGCATGGTGTGACGCCTTCTGCAGGTTATCCCGGTGAGGGTGGCTGCACGGTGTAGCGCCTTCTATGGATTATCCCAGTTTGGGTGGCTGCATGGTGTGCCGCCTTTTGTAGGTTGTCCCGATGAGTGTGGCTGCATGGTGTGGCGTCTTCTGTATGTTATTCCAGTGTGGGTGCCTGCACAGTGTGACGCCTTTGGTAGGTTGTCCTAGTGAGGATGGCTGCACGATGTGGGACCTTCTGTAGGTTGTCCCAGTATAGGTGGCTGCACGGTGTGGCGCCTTCTGTAGGTTATCCCAGTGGGGGTGGTTGCATGGTGTAACACCTTCGGTAGATTGTTCCAATGTGGGTAGCTGCATGGTATGTCATCCGGGTGGTTGCATGGCGTTTCTCCCTCCATCTCTATCTGCAGGGCATCCGAGTGTGTCTGGTTGCACGGTGCGGCGCCTTCTATGCTGGTGAGCCAGTGTTGACGAATCATCTTCTGATTCTACGCGATTAATCAGAGACGCAGTGGAAGAAGATATATGTTCATGCATTATTATTATTTTCAATTGTGATGATGGTATTGATACCAATGTAATATATGGCATAACTTTTGGTAATGTAAATTTGTAACATCTTTGAGTGAAGTTCACGTTAGTGCAGGTGTAGCGGCACTGGACAACTGGTTATCTCCTACCATGCCAACGGATGGCTAAAGGTGTTACTAAGCGGTGGGTGAATGTTACCTTTTACTGCAAGTACATCGAGCATGTGCTGAAAGAGATATACGTCGCTCAGTGGGTTGTTTGTTTAATATGGATGGAATCGTAATATCCGCCATAAATTCATAATCTCCATTAATATCACAATACAGATTTCTATCTCTAGGCTATCCCGATGCGGGTGGCTGCATGGTGTAGCGCCTTCTGTAGGTTGTCTTGGTGTGGGTGGTTGCACCTTATGGTGCCTTTTATACGTTGTCCCAGCGCAGGTAGATGCACGGTGTGACACCTTCCGCAGGTTGTCCCGATGTGGGTGGCTGCACAGTGTGGTGCCATCTGTATTGGCATTGGACAACTGGTTAGTGCAACTGTAGCGGTATTGGACAGTTGGTTATTTCCTAGCATGCCAACAGATGGGGTAAATGCGTAATTAAGCGGTGGGTGAAAGTTACCGTTCACCGCAATTACAATGAGCATGAGCTGGAAAGAGATATGTGTGGCTTAATAAGTTGTTTGTTCAATATAGATGGAACCACAATGTATATCGTAAATTCATGATGTCCACATATATACCACAATACATATTCGCCCTTGATGTGTCCACCTACGAGCGTTTTTCTTTCTATCCCTATCTCCATGCCATTCCCGTGTGGATGGCTGCATGGTGTGGCGCCTTCTATAGGTTGTCCCGGTGTGGGTGGTTGCACAATGTGACGCTTTTTGGAGGTTGTCCCATTATGGCTGGCTGCACGGTGTGGCACCTTTTGTATGCCGAATGGTTATTTCTTAGCATGCCAGCGGGCAGCTAGTGTGTTATGAAGAGGTGAATGAACGTTACCGTTCACTGCAAGTGACACCGAGCATGAGTTGAAAAGAGATATGGCTCAATGAGCTCTTTGTTCAATATAGATGTAACCGCAATATATATCTAAATTCATAGTCTTCATTTATATCACATTACCGATTTTCCATTTGATGTATCTTCTTGTTAGTGCTTATCTATCTATCTCTATCTCTAGGCCATCCCGGTGTGGGTGGCCGCATGGTGTGACGCCTTCTGTAGGTTATCCCGGTATGAGTGGTTGCACGATGTGACGCCTTCTGTAGGTTGTCCTGGTGTATGTGGCTGCATGGTGTGACACCTTTTGTAGATTGTCAAGATGTGGTTAGATGCACGATGTGGCGCCTTCTGTGTGCGGTGGTGCTAACAAGCTGCATCATAATTTGTGACATCTTTGAGAGGAGTTCACATTAGCGAAAACCGTAGTGGCACTAGATCACCAATTATTTCTTAGCATGTCGATAGACATCTAAAGGCATTACTAAGTGGTGAGTGAACGCTCCAATTTATTTGTGAGTGACGCCGATCATGAGCTAGAAAGAGATATATGTGGTTTAGTGAGATGTTTTTCGATATACATGGTACTGCGGTATATGTCATAAATTCATAATCTTCACTTGTATCGTAATAAGGATTTTCACTGATGTCTTCTAGATAGGTTCTGATTAACAAAAAGTAGAACCACTAGATAGATCTTTAGCTATAGCATCCCAACAAAGCGCTAAAGGATAGTGATGAGTGAATACTCCCGCTCATTGCAGTTAGAGATGACCATGAACTGGAAGAGATATCAATGGTTTAATGAGCTCTTTGTTGGTATCATAATATAAATGGTAGTGAAATATAGGGCAATCTTTACTTGTATCACAATGTCGATTCGCCATTGATGTATTGCATATGTGTTCATAGTAGCAGGAGAAAACTAGTCATTTATAGCATATCAACAAAGTGTTATATATCTTACTGTTTGGTGAGTGAATACTTTAATTGATTGCAATTAACGGTGATTATGTGCCACGAAGATATATTTGTGGCTAATGAGTTCTTTGTATGTATCACAATATAGATCATAGTGCAATACCTGACATAATCTTTAACATTGTATCACTACATGGATTCGTCAGATGGCATTAGAAAGTATTATTTATTACATTTCAACAAAACACTAAAGGCCCCTCCAGCATACTCCCCCACGCCTTCCCGATGTTTGAGCATTTATCTAGCTCTACCTATCCATGGGTCGTCCTGGTGTGGTTGGCTACACCGTATGGCTCCTTTTGTGTGAGTTGGGTGGACGAACCACCTCCCAATTTTACGCAATTAATCATGGGCATGAGCAGTAAGATTACGGGTTTTAATGAGTGTTATTGTTGTTATAGTGATACTGATGGTAGTGCGATACACACCATAATCTTTGCTAGTGTTTCGTTTGTTGATGCCATCAAGGTGAGTTCACATTAGCTGGACCATAACACACTAGATAACTGGTTATTTTGTATCATGTCGATGTATAGCTAAAGGTGTTACTAGGTGGTGAGTGAATACTCTAATTCATTGCAAGAATGTGAACCCAAGCAAGAGCTGGGAAGAGATATATGCAGATTAGCGAGTTATTTCTTCGATACAGATGGTATTGTATTGTGTGTCATCAGTTCATAATCTTTACATATATCAGAATATTGTGTTGACATTGATGGCATTGAGATAGCTACTTTACAAATGTGGTAAGCAATCCAAACTATTTTAAAAATAGTTATTTTTAATGTCCCAACAAACCGCTAAAGATTAACCAATAATGAATATTCTAGCTCATTGTAGTTAATGATGAGCATGAGCCGCAAGAGAAATATATACTTTAGTGAGCTCTTGTGTGTCTCACTGTATAGATGGTGGTGCATTATATGACATGATCTTCATGTGAATCATATAAAAAATTATGTTGATGTATCTGAGAAGGTATCAAATGAATACAAATGTAGCAATGGTAGATAACTAGTCATCTATAACATCAGACAAACTTCCAAAGGTGTTACTAAGTGGTGAGTGAATGCACGATGATCATGACTTGGAAAGAGATACACATGTGTTAATGAGTTCTTAGTTTGTTTCACAATTCAGATTGAAGTGCGGTTTATTTTGAATCTTCGCTTGTATCACAACATGATTTTTTCATTGACAAAAGTAAAGATGTTAGATATATTGTCATTTATAGTAGTATAACGACCCAATGGCCTATTAAAGGCATCACTAATTAGTGGCTAGTGAATAATCCAGTTCTTCAGTAGTAACATTCTCAGCAACATGTTGTCATTTGGACTAGATCTGTTATCATAGAAAAAATTATCATGTGTGTGTGAAACTTGTAGGGTGAGTCTTGAGTAAAGTGTTCTCTATTTTAACAATATATACTTGTTTTTCAGGGAAAATTATATGTTCTTGTTTTTAGGGAAAAACTATATATGGTTGTTATTGTGTTCTTGGTACAAAATCCAAGTTAGTTTTAACATGTGCCCTGGTGGCGCTTGAAGCCAATGGTTGGGGTAGGCCAGGTCGAAGGAAATAGCTCGTGGGCTAGTGTTCCAAGGCCCATGAGAAGATGTACAGTGTAAAAATTCCCATGGGTTGGTGATGACTGATACGCCTCCATCGTATCTACTTTTCCAAACGCTTTTGCTCTTGTTTTGGACTCTAATTTGCATGATTTGAGTGAAACTAACCGGGACTGGCATTGTTTTCAGCAGAACTACCATGGTGTTGTTTTGTGCAGAAATAAAAGTTCTCGGAATTGGACGAAACTTTTTGGGGAATTATTTTGGAATAAATAAATAAATACTTGAACCAAGACCCACTAGAGGGGGGGCAGCTGCCCACAAGGCACCAGGGCACGCCAACCCCCTCTGGCATGCCCTGGTGGGTAGTGGGGCCCACGAGGCTCCGCTGACCCTAGTTCCGACGCTATAAAATCCTATTTTTCCAGAAAAATACGAGAGGAAGTTTCGTCGCATTTTAGGATATGGAGTTGCCGCCACCTCTTGTTCTTCATCGGGAGGCCAGGTCTGGAGCCCGTTCGGGGCTTTAGAGAGGGGGATCTTCGGTCTTTGTCATCATCAACCATCCTCCATCACCAATTTCATGATGATCACCACCGGAGTGAGTAATTTCTTCGTAGGCTCGCTGGTTGGTGAGGAGTTGGATGAGATCCATCATGTAATTGAGTTAGTTTTGTTAGGGCTTGATCCCGAGTATCCACTATGTTCTGAGATTGATGTTGCTATGGCGTTGCTATGCTTAATGCTTGTCACTAGGGCCCGACTGCCATGATTTCAGATCTGAACCACTTATGTTATCACCATTATATCTATGTTCGTGATCCGATCTTGCAAGTCATATTCACCTATTATGTGTTATGATCCGTAAACCCCAAGGTGGCAACAATTGGCATACTTACCAGTGATGGCCGTAGTTTGAGGAGTTCATGTATTCACTATATGTTAATGCTTTGTTCCGGTTCTCTCTATTAAAAGGAGGCCTTAATATCCCTTAGTTTCCTTATGGACTCCGCTGCCACGGGAGGGTAGGACAAAAGATGTCATGCAGATTCTTTTCCATAAGCACATATGACTATTTACGGAATACATGCCTACATTATATTTATGAACTGGAGCTAGTTCTGTGCCGCCCTATGTTATGACTGTTATATGATGAATATTATCCAACGTAATCACCGATCCAACGCCTACGAGCTTTCCATGCATTGTTCTTGCTAAGTTACTATTTGTATTGCTAATGTTACAACTGCTACAAAACTATTACTGTTGTTACCGTAACCACTGCTACTGTTACTACTACTATCAAACTATCATATTATTGTGCTACTAATCACTTTGCTACAGATATTTAATCTCCAGGTGTGGTTGAATTTACAACTCAAGTGCTAATACTTATAAATATTCTTTGGCTTCCCTTGTGTCAAATCTATAAATTTGGGTTGAATACTCTACCCTCGAAAACTGTTGCGATCCCCTATACTTGTGGGTTATCAATGACCCACAAGTATAGGGGATCAATCGTAGTCCTTTCAATAAGAGTGTCGAAACCAATGAGGAGCTGAAGGTGATGGATCAAATTCCCGTTAGATCTTTCGGTAGGGTTCATAAAGAGACCGGAAGTACTGGAAATAGTCTGCATACACGCAATTTACCCAGGTTCGGGCCTCCGAAGAGTAATACCCTATGTCCTGCTTTGTCTTAGTATTCATGGTGAGGGGATACATGCAGAGAATTACAATGGTGTTTGAGATGTCTACCGAGAGTTGAGTTTCAGATTGGATTCCTAATGATGTCCCTAGACCTCCCTTTATATAGAAAGGAGAGGTTTAGGGTTTACACGGAGAAGATATCAGATCGAACGGACCGCTGCCTTCTGCCTTGGGGTACACATCCGCCATCCACTCCTTCGTAGGGTTCCTTGATACTTCTTTGGGCCTGGTGGGAGCTGGACAAGGTCGAGGCTAGGCTCCTTTACACTAGGCACCCCGGGTCTGGGACCCCGTTAGTAGCCCCCAAGTGTGATGGAGGTCGCGAGCGTCCGGGCTCCAAGATCTCCATCGGGCTCTTTCTCTTAGTGTCTCCAGCCTCCTGAGTTGTTGCATGGCGGTTCTATTCATCTTTCTTACTAGCGATGCCGCCATTTTCTCTTTGGGCGGCAGGGCCGGACAAACTCAATGGGCCGGCCCACCAGTAGCGCAAGCTTCATCTTGGATGCAGTTCGTATGTCATCCTCTTCTTAAGGGGATCCCACTAGTAGCGCAAGCTCCGTCTTGGATATGGAACGATGCTTTCATAGGGCGATCCTCACTCTTCCCTTCCGTCTCTTTTTGCCACCACTTCGTGCCTAGGATTGCCGACGCGAATGGCCGCCGCTTCCTCCTCCAACCGTTGCTGAGAGGGTCTTCTAGCTAGTTCTCCACTGAATCCCCATGTGCCATGCTAGGGTGGGATAGTTACTGGAGGAAGTGCTCAGTTACCAGGAGCGTCCTATAGCGCCTGGTGGAGTCGGGATGGCTGGCAGAGAAATCTTTGATACCATGGCTGGCCCCTGATAAAGAGGAGAAGGTGTCGTGCCCACTACTTTGGAATCTGGTGGTTCACGAGGCATTCCTCTATCGTGGGCTCCGATTCCCTTTGAGCGCGTTTGTCCGAGGAGTTCTCACTCATTATGGTCTTCACCTACATCACTTGACTCTGAGCGAGGTGCTGCATTTGTTATGCTTCACAACTTTCTGTGAATGCTCCTTACGAATTCCGCCACACTTCGACCTCTTCAGGTATTTCTTCAAGGTAGTTCCTCGCCTGAAGAGGGGCAAGGTCCCCTCTTGCGGTAGCGCAGATCTCCGACTTTGCCTGGACTCGGGTTTCTTTGAGGTCCGGACTGTTGACGGCCTGGAGTTGTGGGAACGAAGATGGTTGTACACCACTGTCGTTGGTCGGGGGCATTGTGAGGTCGGGCTGCCAGTCTGTTCTGACATCCCGTGTCGCCCGGGCCTAGGATGGAGTTTGAAGACGGAGTTCGAACCCGACAGTCCTCTTATCCAAGAAGTCTTCGAGATGTGCGAGAGGGGTCTAGCCAGCATCCAACTCGTGAGGACATGGATGGAGAGAAGCATTGCCCCCCTTGGCTCCAAGGCATTGCTCATGTTTGAGTATCGAGGCCTGGATGACCCAAATCGCCTTCTTCGGAGGGAACATCCCAAAGACGAAGTCGAGGCTCATATGATCTTCGTGACCGCCCTTCATCTCGGTGATATAATCAAACATTATTCATAGATAATCCGACCATAAACCCACAATTCATCGGATCCCAACAAACACACTGCAAAAGAAGATTACATCAAATAGAACTCCAAGAACATCGAGGAGAACATTGTATTGAAGATAAAAGAGAGAGATAAAGCCATTTAGATACTAGATATGGACCCGTAGGTTTGTGGTGAATGACTCACGCATCATCGAGAGGCAACAAGGATGATGAAGAAGCCCTCCATGATCGGATTCCCCCCTCTGGTAGAGTACCAGAAAAGGGCTCCAGATGGGATCGCGAAAGAACAGAACATGCCGGCAACGCATACGCTTAGTTATGCAAAATGTATGCATTGCTACTCCCTATCCCCGACGGTTTTCTGGGTCGTGTGGTAAGGACCCTGATTTTGCATCATGATTTCCTACTATTATTTATAATGTTTTTATGCATAATAATGCTTTATGGAGTAATTCTAATGCCTTTTCTCTTATAATATACAAGGTTTAGACAAAGAGGGAGAATGACGGTAGCTGGAACTCTGGACCTGAAAAAGAGACGTCGGAGTTGCCTATTCTTCACGTCTCCAAATGAGTTGAAAATTTACAGAGAATTGTTTCGGAATATATGAAAAATACTGGAGCAAATAACTACCAAAGGGGCTCACCCTGGTGAGCACAAGACACCAGGGCGCGCCTGGGGTGGGTTGTGCCCTCCTCGGTGAAGGGAATATGCCCTAAAGGCAATAATAAAGTTGTTATTTATATTTCCTTATATCATGATGAATGTTTATTATTCATGCTAGAATTGTATTAACCGGAAACTTAGTACAAGTGTGAATACATAGACAAACAGAGTGTCATTAGTATGCCTCTACTTGACTAGCTCGTTAATCAAAGATGGTTAAGTTTCCTAACCATAGACATGAGTTGTCATTTGATGAACGGGATCACATCATTATAGAATGATGTGATTGACTTGACCCATCCGTTAGCTTAGCACTATGATCGTTTAGTTTATTGCTATTGCTTTCTTCATGACTTATACATGTTCCTATGACTATGAGATTATGCAACTCCCGAATACCGGAGAAACACTTAGTGTGCTATCAAATGTCACAAGGTAACTGTGTGATTATAAAGATGCTCTACAGGTGTCTTCAATGGTGTTTGTTGAGTTGGCATGGATCGAGATTACGAATTGTCACTCCGTGTATCGGAGAGGTATCTCTGGGCCCTCTCGGTAATGCACATCACTATGGCCTTGCAAGCATTGTGACTAATGAGTTAGTTGCGGGATGATGAATTATGGAACAAGTAAAGAGACTTGTCGGTAACGAGATTGAACTAGGTATTGAGATACCGACGATCATGTGGCACCCCGGCTCAGAGCAACTGGTTTACCATGCATTGCCAGCCTAGAGACCCTGTCTTCTGGCAACACGCAACATCTTGGTACAGAAAACAACCACTTTATTGATGCTGTCGGATCAAAGTTTATATTACAACAGGTGGTGAGGCCAAGCGGCACACATGGTGCGCCTGAACAATATGTACATTATTTAGTGAACATAAAGGGGCCTCGATCATAACAACTATGCGGCAAGGGAACAACGTCGTAGCGGAACTCCATAGCACAGGGACACCAATGTGGACACGATCTAGACTCGGACAGCACTCCTTTCCAACGAGACTTTCCTGAAATTTGGCATGACACGCCAGGTCAGTACATTGAATGTACTTGCAAGCTCACAACAAGCATAAACATAATGACAAGCAATATCATGATAATCAACCAATTATTAATAATGCAACAATATACCCAACATGTTGTGATCATGCTCTTGTGAGAAAAGTCCCTCGGACTGGCTTACCAATGGTGATCACTCTTGGATCACAAATGTACCAACCTCGTGGTCTTAACTCGGGTTACCTCGTGACCTTTCCGACGATCACAACCACGACCAACACGTGGTTTTAACGGTGATCCTTCCGGCGATCACAACCACGACCAACACTTGGGTTTAAACATCAAGATGGCCTTCCCACCATCATCAACAGTGCAAAGTTCATGACTTATTGTGCAAACTTTATTAAACGTTGACCCATGGTGTGACCTACTTTCGAGCGTGTCTGTAACCGTGGACTCGGCTATCGATAGATTTATTACGCTCTGCAGAGGTAGCACACTGTACCCACACCACGGAATCCATGGCCTCGCACTCCCATTCGGGTGGACCAATAGTATTCCGACGAAACCCCTCCATTGGCATGACACTCTCTCGGCCACTCCGACTCACTCCCCACCGGGCTAGTCCTGGGTGGCCCCGTGTCTACCAAATACACCAACGGCCACCGTCGTGGCCAAAACATAATCGGTCTCACACAGGGACAAGGTACCATAATCTCAACAACGGGCACACAAGGTTATGTCTGCTTACTAGGCCAGGGTACCGCACGCCCATAACCTTCCCTCGTTGGAGGCATCGACCAGAGGCATGACAATGGACCGAATAAAGGCCTTCCCATAAAGGTAAATGTGGTTGCACTGGGAAAAACTCGATTCAGTGGCACCATGACCCAGTCAACGATATATTCAAGTTGAGTTATTAGCAGGTTCACTTAACGTGAAAGTAACCGGTGTCATAACATGCCATGCAAGTGCAACAAAAATATATGCATCATATAGCATCGGAAATAACTGGGTCAACTATATCCACACTAAGCATAAACATCAACAACTCATGACACTTCCCTGGTTATGATTAATCATCACTTTTAACAGAACCTTTACTTAGCAAATTATATCATTTTCTCCTTCAAGAAAAATAACTCAGAATAATTACTCATATCCATAATCATATTACTTCTTCATAACAAATATTACTTCTAGTTACTTAACCAACTTAGTTAGCTTTAAACTTTCTATAAACTAAGCATGTTAGCTTAAACAAGCAACTAACAAAATATAAATAATATAATAGTGATTTAAATGCATGGATCAAATAATTCATTCAAGTTAAAAAATCACAAATATTATAATGGCACCATGAAAATGTTGTTGTGGCTTGCCTTAGTGCAGATGAGGTTCACAAGCCTCCTAGTGATCCTCAAGACTAGCTTCACTTTCCGAAAATATTTATAAACACAAAAAGAAAACATCAAGAACCCTTCTGAAATTCACCAGAAAATCTAGACAACAGAGAAAAAAAATATCATTTTAGGTGAGCTGCTAGATTTCTTCACAAAGAACACAATGCAAAAATAATTAATTCATTTGGACTTATGGTTAAAGAGTTTTGGTTGTTTGAAGCTCACTGAAAAAAAATGAAATTTGAATTTAAATAAAAATAGAACTGAGGGGGGGTGACGTACAAGGCGTAAAGCCTCGCGGGCGTCACCACTCGTACTGCTTCGCGCGTGTACTGAGTGGTTGACTAGCGGGCCCCGCTAGTCAGGTGAGAGGGAGGGGGAGAAGGAAACAGAGGACAGCGCGGCTTTGCCAGAGCTCACGCCGGCGAGGAGAGCTTCTTGGCTAGAATGAGAGGGAGGGATCGAAAGTGGAGACGGAGGCGCACCTGCCCGTACCCGTAGAGTAGCTAGGGGTGGTCGAACGGCGTCGGAAACAGCCTCTCTAGAGGCGACAGGAAGCAGAGGTCGCCAGAGATGAAGACGACGACGGCTAGAGGCGACACCAGAGGCTCCAACCAGGTGGAACGGCACCACCGAGACACGGTGGAGGCCCTGGAAGGGTTTCCCGGGCCTGGGAGGGGATGGAGCCGCGGAGACGACCCGAGGGGATCGCCGGCAAGCTCGAGCTCGGGGACGGCGTCCCGCGGCCTGCCCGGACGGGCCACGGCTTTCTACAAGATCGTGGAGTGTATGGGAGGAGTGGATGGTGCTCGAGGAGGATGGGGAGGGCTCTATTTAGAGCCAAGCGTCGGGGAGGGATCGGGCTCCGCAGGAGGACACCTGGACATGGCGCCCGACGACGAACGACGTCAGTGTGTGAGGGGAAGGCGACACAGCTCACGCGGGAACTGTGGGCGAGCGGAGACGAGCACAGGGGCAAGAGGGTGGTGACGAGCACACTGCGCAGCGCACTATTGTGTTGGCCGGACCGCGCCCGTGCTCGCTGCGGCGAGCTCCGGCATCGGGGAGCTCCAGGGGGAAGTTAAGAAGATCGGGACGATGATTGTGGCATGGTTTTGCAAGCTTAGGTAGTTGGGGAAGCGAGCACGTGCGCAACAGAGCACTCGACGGCACTCAGAGCGCGACGACATGCAGGTTGGCATCGTGCACACGCGTGGTCACCGCGTGAACTCTGACATCAGGCTAACCTAAGCCTAAACTTCATGGCTGGCATGTTGTTCGTGCTAGTTTTAGAGGTTACCACGCTTTAGTTTGGACTCAGACATAGTAGAACAGATTTCAACTGCCTGGTAAGTTTCTGGTCAGTAACTTTGAGAGCTTACTGTTGTCAAACTACTAGGAGTTGGGAGCTGGGCTTTGGAGGTTAGTAATCATCTACTAAGGTGATGATGCACAAGAAAAATCAGCCACAATGGATCAAGTAAAGTGGTAGTTGCTGTAGAAACCACCATTTTTGTCCAGAACAGAAAATATTTTCTATAGCAAAAATATTCCAAAAAGTGGTGAAATATTTTTGCTCAGGAAGGTGCCCTAGGGTTCAAAGAATATTTGTGAATTTTCTCAGATTTTTGTGGGCAAGAAAAATTAGGGCTGCTTTGGAGCACATTGAGCTAGCTAGGGTTTAAGAGAGGGAAATGAATATTTTTCATTTAAGAAAAATATTCAAAATATTATTTTGAGGTGAACTAGAGTGGAAATGATAGTTAGAGAGGGAAATGAGGCACTTTGGTGAAATACAAGGGGTACCCAAGTGTTTTGAGTCCATATGAAAAGATTCAACTCCAAATTTCAAAACCAAATCAAATAAAAATCAGACAAAGGGAAGAGGGCAAAAACCAGGCTGTCACAAACCTCCCCCACTTAGGATGAATCTCATCCTCGAGATTCGGTTGCTTGGGAAAACCATTCTGGATAATGTGCCTTAAGAAATTCTTCCCGTTCCCAAGTTGATTCTGACTCTGTGTGATGCTCCCACCGAACTTTGTAGAACTTCCTTGCTTTACTACGAGTGACTCTTTCCATCTGATCCAAAATTCTAACCGGCCTCTCTTCATATGTTAAACCCTTTGCCAACTCTATTTCAGTCATAACAGTCTTCTTCTCAGGCGGCGATATGCATCGCCTCAACTGTGAAACATGAAACACATTGTGCACTTCTGACAATTCAGGGGGTAGTTCCAACTGATATGCAACAATACCCGCTCGGGACATAACTGGAAAGGGACCAATAAATCTGGGTGCCAACTTTCCACGAGTCTGGAATCTCTTGACTCCTTTCATAGGAGTGACTCGGAGGTATACGTGTTCTCCAGGTTCAAAACTGATCTGCCGATGCTTTGCATCATAATAACTCTTTTGTCGTGATTTGGCCAATTGCAATCTGTCTCGGATTTCCTTAACTTGTTTCTTAGCTTCCATCATGAGATCTGTTCCGAAATACTGCTATCTCCAGTTTGAGACCAATTTAAAGGAGTGGGACACTTACGGCCATACAAAGCCTCATACGGTGACATCTTTAGACTGGTCTGGAAGCTGTTGTTATAAGAGAACTCGGCATACGACAAGTAGTCTTCCCATTTAGATCCTTGGGCCAAAACATAGACTCGTAGCATATCTTCGAGTATTTGGTTTACCCGCTCAGTCTGTCCATCAGTCTGAGGATGATAAGCAGTAGTATATTTTAGCGCTGTCCCTAAGGCTTGATGGAGACATGACCAAAAAGCGGAGGTAAAAAGTGAACCTCGGTCAGAAGTGATGGTTTGGGGTACTCCATGCAGACCGACTATTCTGGATACATACAGCTGTGCAAGTTGATCCGCTCGATATGTGGTTCTGATCGGGATAAAGTGAGCTACCTTGGTTAAGGTGTCCACTATGACCCAGATTGCATCATTGCCTCGCTGAGTCTTAGGTAGCCCTGTGATGAAATCCATGCAGACATCATCCCATTTCCATCATGACACTGGCAGCGGTTGGAGAAGTCCGGCTGGCTTCTGATGCTCTGCCTTCACCTTGTTGCATATGTCGCAACAGGCCACAAAATAGGCAATGTCTTTCTTCATTCCATCCCACCAGAATATTTGTCGAAGGTCTTCATACATTTTTGTACCTCCAGGGTGAATAGAATACGAAGATTCGTGTGCTTCCGACAGGATTTTCTTCTTTAACTCCGTCTGACTGGGTACACAAATCCTTCCACGAAATCGGAGGGTACCAAATTGGTCCCTTGAGAAATCTTGAGTCTTTCCTGCTACCATACTCTTGGCATGTTTCTGTAGGACAGTGTCAGCTGGTTGGGCCTTGCGGATCTCTTCCTCAAGTGTGGGGGCAACTTCCAAAATATTAGCAAGGCCAGCATCAACTATGACCAGGTTGAGCTAAGAAATTTCCTCTTGAAGTTCAGGAGGCAAGGATTTCAATATGACATTTAGGCTGACAGGCTTTCGACTGAGTGCATCGGCAACCACATTGGCCTTACCGGGTGGTAATTTATTACAAGATCACAATCCTTGACTAACTCAAGCCATCTTCGTTGATGGAGATTTAAATCTGGCTGAGTAAATATATACTTGAGACTTTTGTGACCGGTAAAAATTTGGCACCTCTTCCCTATGAGGTAGTGTCTCCAAATTTTTAGAGCATGAACCACCGCGGCTAATTCCAGATCATGAGTAGGATAATTTCCCTCGTGGGGTCGTAGCTGTCATGATGCATATGCTACTACCTTGCCATCTTGCATAAGTACACATCCAAGTCCTTGTTTGGAGGCGTCACAATACACATCAAAACTACGGTAGATATCTGGAAGAGTGAACACAGGTGCAGTCGTCAGTCGTATTTTTAGCTCATTGAAACTTTTCTCACAGTCCTCAGTCCATTCAAACTTCTTATCCTTTTTGAGCAGCTCCGTCATGGGTTTAGCAATCTTGGAAAACCCTTCAATGAAACAACGGTAGTACCCGACTAATCCAAGAAAACTATGGATCCGTGATACGGTTGTGGGCGGCAACCAATCAAGCACATCCTTTACTTTACTCGGGTCCACGGCTATACCTTCAACGGATAGCACATGTCCAAGAAATCCAACTTGCTTGAGCCAAAACTCGCATTTACTGAATTTGGCATATAGCTAATGGTCGCGGAGTCGTTGTAGCACTACTCGGAGGTGTTCTGTGTGATCTTCTTCACTTTTTGAGTAAATAAGTATGTCATCGATGAAGACTACCACAAACTTATCGAGGAAGTCCATGAATACTTTGTTCTTCATATGCATGAAGAAGGCAGGGGCATTGGTGAGACCAAAGGACATAACTATATATTCATAGAGACCGTATCGAGTGGTGAATGCGGTCTTAGGAATATCTTCCTTTTTAATCTTGAGCTGATGATATCCTGTCCGTAAATCAATCTTGGAGAATACCTTGGCCCCACTGAGCTGATCAAACAAGTCGTCAATCCTTGGTAGCGGGTATTTATTTTTGATGGTGACATCATTCAGCTAACGGTAATCCACACACATGCGGAGGCTGCCATCATTCTTGTCCACGAAGATAGCAGGTGATCCCCATGGTGAAGAGCTGGGACGGATATATCCTTTATGGAGCATTTCATCAAGCTGTTTCTTTAGCTCCACTAATTCTGATGAGGGCATCCGGTAATACTTCTTGTATAACGGTGCGGTTTCGGGCACAAGATCTATTGCAAACTCAAGCTCTCGGTCTGGTGGCATGCCTGGTAGTTCTTCTGGAAATACATCAGGAAAGTCACTGACCACAGGAATTAATTCCAACTCACCAGCCACAGTGGTGAAGACCATTTCTTTCTTGGGTATGCTTCTGCGAGCATAGAATTTGGTAGCCTGCCCCTTCTGACTGGTCAAAGTGACTTCTCGGTTTGCGCAATCTATGCATACTTGATATTGGGTCAACCAATTCATACCCAAGATAACGTCCAACTTTACAGACTCAATGATTATCAAGGAAGTTGGAAAACAGACTCCATTGATATTGATTTCTAGATTACGGCAGACCAAATTGCTCTTGATTAAGGATCCCGGGGTTTGTACTAGCACATTCTTGCCCAAAAGCGAACAAGGAAATTTGTTTTGGGCAACAAAACTCCGAGAAATAAAAGAGTGGGAAGCCCCAGAGTCAAATAAAATTACGACAGGTATGTTATTAACAAAAAACATACCAATGACGACTTCGGGGTTCTCTTGGGCTTCATCTGCGGAGAGGTGATGAACGTGCCCAGTAATGTTTGGCTGGTTCAGGCATGACTCCATAAAGTTGACTTGTGGCCTGATTAGTGCACTTGCCTTGCCTTTCTTGGGACACTGTCTGGCATAATGTCCGGTTTGCCCACAACTGAAGCAAGAACTGTTGCGCCGACGCTCCTTGTGCACTGGGTTGGTCACGCTTTTTGGGCTCCTCATGCATTGGGCTTGTATTCCACCTAAGTCTGCTGCCAAGTGCGCGCTTTTTGCACTGGTTGCCCTTCCTTCCTTGGCTCAAACTTGCGCTTGTGATCGTTATTAGCAGGCCTATTATCCGATACGAGCTTGTGCTCCCTTTCAGCAATGAAAGCTTTATTCACCAGAGTTTGGAAATCTGGGAAATCAATCATACTGAGGGTACACCGGAGTTGCGGGTTTAATCCCCCAAGAAATCTGTCAATCTTTCTTTCTTCGGTGGCCACGTCATAAAGGGAGTAACGGGCCAGATGATTGAATTTTTGCAAATATTCACCCGCAGACTGATTTCCTTGGAGAAGTGCGAGAAATTCACGCTGATTAACCTTCATAATACCAGTAGGAATATGATATTTCCGGATTTGATCCTTGAATTTTGACCAGGTGATCTCCTCATCAGCAGGCCACATGGCTTTTGCATTTTCCCACCATATGGCAGCATCACCTTCAAGATAATGAGTTGCAAATGGAACTTTATCATCTTCTTCAGTATGATCAATCTCAAGATTCCTCTCAATGGTTCGCAACCAATCGTCTGCATTCAAGGGATCAATAACCTGACTGAAACTGGGAGGCTTGGTCCTTTGAAAATCTGACAGCTTGGAGTGATGACCGTTCTGATTTCCATTTTGTCCAACCACAGCTTGCACACTTCTTAATATTTCAATCAGATCATTATTCCTCCTTTCCTCAAACATACGCAGAATTTTCTCGGTGGAGGGAGGATTTGGCAGTGGAGGCGGTGGTGGAACGTACGGCTCGGGGGAGTGTCCTGCCTGTCGTGCGGAACGACGAACAGGAGCATCCTCGTGAGCGTCGCTACTGCTGCCTCCCCGTGGCATCCTATTGTGGATTTTTCCCAAGACAACGCAACCGAGATGAGAAACATCCAAAAATAAATTAGGGAAAAGCCAGCAACAAAACCCGAGAGAAAATGAAATAACGAAGAGAATAAGGCGAATAAAAATAGAGTTCCAACATAATTATACATAGACTCATACATGAAAGGTAAACAACATGCCAGGTTCAACTACTCTCATACAGGAAACGAAACATCATGACTTGTACTACGACATCCATACATCATCGTGATGACTGTGGATACTCCGAAGCTCTACTGCTCTGCTGGTGCTGCGGGGTCCTCTCCTGAAGCGGACTCAGATCATGAACTAACGAGGTTAATTGAAACCTCCGGGTTAAAGGTAACACGATGACGCTGCCTTGAGGGCTCTCCCTCCGGGGCAGGTGCAGGATGAAGCATTGGGGCTACGGGAGTAGTGAGAAGTGAAACCCACTCAGCAGGAGCACTGAGAGGATTTATGGTCGAGGCGCCCAAGCTACTCGGAGGAGTAACCAGTGAAATAGGGGAACTAGAACTGGCTGGAATGTAAGGAGTAAATCCCATAGATGCTGGAGCAGTGACAGATCTAGTAGAGGCTAAAGTAGTATGAGCACGAGTCAGCTCTCGAGCCAGCTCGTGGATCATAAGATAGCTAGCAGTGATATAACGGGAAAGGTGGCAAGCAACACTATCAGACTCCGGATCAATGATAGGGAAATGGACATGACCATTGTCATGCAGAGAAGGATAGTAGTAGAAACCTGGGTGATTCTGCATCCGGACCTCATTGTAACGAAGTTCGATAAGGACCTAAAATGCAGCAAACTGGACAGCCTGAGAAGCGGTAGAAGCGAAACCGCTCTGAGAATTACGAGTGTAAGTGCTGGAATCGGAACTGGTGCGCAGAGTAACCACTACGTGATACTCATACACTAAGTCTGCTAGATGCTCCCGGTACACACGATAGACTGGGTCGTCACCGTGGGGGTACAGCCGATGACACACGTTACGAAGAAGATGCGGCAACGTGAACGGCATCAGCTGCAATTGGCACGGATACGGCACTGGAGCCATCTACACTCACGACCATTAGCAGGTTAGCATAAGAATAAAACGGGTGCATGCAATGCAACAACCATCTACAAAGGCTACCGACACTCAACTTAAACTTGTATCTAACGTCCAGTTAACACTGTTTGGGAACGTAGCAAAATTTTAAAATTTTCTATGCATCACCAAGATCAATCTATGGAGTCATCTAGCAATGAAGGAGAGGGGAGTGCATCTACACACCCTTGTATATCGCGAGCAGAAGTGTTCAAGAGAACGGGGTTGATGGAGTCGTACTCATCGTGATCCAAATCACCGATGACCTAGCGCCGAACGGGCGGCACCTCCGCGTTCAACACACGTACGGTTGGGAAGACGTCTCCTCCAACTTGATCCAGCAAGGGGGAAGGAGAGGTTGATGAAGATCCAGCAGCACGACGGCGTGGTGGTGGAAGCAACGGTGATCTCGGCAGGGCTTCGCCAAGCTTAGCGAGAGGGAGAGGTGTCACGGGAGGGAGAGGGAGGTGCCAGGGCTAGGGTGCGGCTGCCCTCCCCCCACTATATATAGGACCCCTAGGGTGGGCCGGCCCTAGGAGATGGGATCTCCAAGGGGGGCGGCGGCCAAGGGGGTGGCTTGCCCCCCAAGCCAAGTGGGGCGCCCCCACCCCTAGGGTTTCCAACCCTAGGCGCAGGGGGAGGCCCATGGGGGGCGCACCAGCCCACCAGGGGCTGGTTCCCCTCCCACTTCAGCCCATGGGGCCCTCCGGGATAGGTGACCCCACCTGGTGGACCCCCGGGACCCTTCCGGTGGTCCTGGTACAATACCGATTACCCCCGAAACTTTCCCGATGGCCGAAACTTGACTTCCTATATATAAATCTTCACCTCCAGACCATTCCGGAACTCCTCGTGATGTCCGGGATCTCATCCGGGACTCCTAACAACTTTCGTATTACCGTATACTAATATCTCAAAAACCCTAGCGTCACTGAACCTTAAGTGTGTAGACCCTACGGGTTCGGGAGACAGGCAGACATGACCGAGACGACTCTCCGGTCAATAACCAATAGCGGGATCTGGATACCATGTTGGCTCCCACATGCTCCTAGATGATCTCATCGGATGAACCACGATGTCGAGGATTCAATCAATCCCGTATACAATGCCCTTTGTCAATCGGTACGTTACTTGCCCAAGACTCGATCGTCGGTATCCCAATACCTCGTTCAATCTCGTTACCGGCAAGTCACTTTACTCGTACCGTAATGCATGATCCCGTGATCAACCACTTGGTCACATTGAGCTCATTATGATGATGCATTACCGAGTGGGCCCAGAGATACCTCTCCGTCATACGGAGTGACAAATCCCAGTCTCGATTCGTGCCAACCCAACAGACACTTTCGGAGATACCCGTAGTGCACCTTTATAGTCACCCAGTTACGTTGTGATGTTTGGTACACCCAAAGCACTCCTACGGTATCCGGGAGTTGCACAATCTCATGGTCTAAGGAAATGATACTTGACATTCAGAAAAGCTATAGCAAACGAACTACACGATCTTTGAGCTATGCTTAGGATTGGGTCTTGTCCATCACATCATTCTCCTAATGATGTGATCCCGTTATCAATGACATCCAATGTCCATAGTCAGGAAACCATGATTATCTTTTGATCAATGAGCTAGTCAACTAGAGGCTCACTAGGGACGTGTTGTGGTCTATGTATTCACACATGTATTACGATTTCCGGATAACACAATTATAGCATGAACAATAGACAATTATCATGAACAAGGAAATATAATAATAACCATTTTATTATTGCCTCTAGGGCATATTTCCAACAGTCTCCCACTTGCACTAGAGTCAATAATCTAGTTACATTGTGATGAATCGAACACCCATAGAGTTCTGGTGTTGATCATGTTTTGCTCTAGGGAGAGGTTTAGTCAACGGATCTGCTACATTCAGGTCCGTATGTACTTTACAAATATCTATGTCTCCATTTTGAACACTTTCACGAATGGAGTTGAAGCGACACTTGATATGCCTGGTCTTCCTGTGAAACCTGGGCTCCTTGGCAAGGGCAATAGCTCCAGTGTTGTCACAGAAGAGAGTCATTGGGCCCGACACATTGGGAATGACTCCTAGGTCGGTAATGAACTCCTTCACCCAGATTGCTTCTTGTGCTGCCTCCGAGGCTGCAATATACTCCGCTTCACATGTAGATCCTGCCACAACGCTTTGCTTGCAACTGCACTAGCTTACTGCCCCACCATTCAAAATATACACGTATCCGGTTTGTGACTTGGAGTCATCCAGATCTGTGTCGAAAGCTAGCATCGACGTAACCCTTTACGACGAGCTCTTCGTCACCTCCATAAATGAGAAACATATCCTTAGTCCTCTTCAGGTACTTCAGGATATTTTTGACCGCTGTCCAGTGTTCCATGCCGGGATTACTTTGGTACCTTCCTACCAAACTTACGGCAAGGTTTACATCAGGTCTAGTACACAACATAGCATACATGATAGACCCTATGGCCGAGGCATAGGGGACGACACTCATCTTTTCTCTATCTTCTGCCGTGGTCGGGCATTGAGCCGTGCTCAATCTCGTACCTTGCAATACAGGCAAGAACCCCTTCTTTGACTGATCCATATTGAACTTCTTCAATATCTTGTCAAGGTACGTACTCTGTGAAAGACCAATGAGGCGTCTCGATCTATCTCTATAGATCTTGATGCCTAATATGTAAGCAGCTTCTCCAAGATCCTTCATTGAAAAACACTTGTTCAAGTAGGCCTTTATGCTTTCCAAGAATTCTATATCATTTCCCATCAACAGTATGTCATCCACATACAATATGAGAAATGCTACAGAGCTCCCACTCACTTTCTTGTAAATGCAGGCTTCTCCATAAGTCTGCGTAAACCCAAACGCTTTGATCATCTCATCAAAACGAATGTTCCAACTCCGAGATGCTTGCACCAGCCCATAGATCGAGCGTTGGAGCTTGCACACCTTGTCAGCATTCTTAGGATCGACAAAACCTTCCGGCTGCATCATATACAATTCTTCCTTAAGGAAACCATTAAGGAATGCCGTTTTGACGTCCATTTGCCATATCTCATAATCATAGAATGCGGCAATTGCTAACATGATTCGGACGGACTTCAGCTTCGCTACGGGTGAGAAAGTCTCATCGTAGTCAACCCCTTGAACTTGTCGATAACCCTTAGCGACAAGCCGAGCTTTATAGATGGTTACATTACCATCCGCGTCTGTCTTCTTCTTAAAGATCCATTTATTTTCTATGGCTCGCCGATCATCGGGCAAGTCAGTCAAAGTCCATACTTCATTTTCATACATGGATCCTATCTCGGATTTCATGGCTTCCAGCCATTTGTCGGAATCCGGGCCCGCCATCGCTTCTTCATAGTTCGAAGGTTCACCGCTGTCTAACAACATGATTTCCAAGACAGGGTTGCCGTACCACTCTGGTGCGGAACGTGTCCTTGTGGACCTACGAAGTTCAGTAGCAACTTGATTTGAAGTTTCATGATCATCATCATTAACTTCCTCTCTAGTCGGTGCAGGCACCTGAGGAACATTTTCTTGAGTTGTGCCACTTTTCGGTTCAAGAGGTAATACTTCATCAAGTTCTACTTTCCTCCCACTTCTTTCGAGAGAAACTCTTTCTCTAGAAAGGATCCATTCTTGGCAACAAAGATCTTGCCTTCGAATCTGAGGTAGAAGGTATACCCAATAGTTTCTTTAGGGTATCCTATGAAGACGCATTTTTCCGATTTGTGTTCGAGCTTTTTAGGTTGAAGTTTCTTCATATAAGCATCGCATCCCCAAACTTTTAGAAACGACAGCTTAGGTTTCTTCCCAAACCATAATTCATACGATGTCGTCTCAACGGATTTCGACGGAGCCCTATTTAAAGTGAATGCGTCTGTCTCTAAAGCATAGCCCCAAAATGACAACGGTAGATCGGTAAGAGACATCATAGATCGCACCATATCCAATAGAGTGCGATTACAACGTTCGGACACACCATTACGCTGAGGTGTTCTAGGCGGCGTGAGTTGTGAAACTATTCCACATTTCCTTAAGTGCGTGCCAAATTCGTGACTCAAGTATTCTCCCCCACGATCTAATCGCAAGAACTTGATTTTTCTGTCACGTTGATTCTCAACCTCACTCTGAAATTCCTTGAACTTTTCAAAGGTCTCAGACTTGTGTTTCATTAAGTAGACATACCCATATCTACTCAAGTCATCAGTGAGGGTGAGAACATAACGATAGCCACCGCGAGCCTCAACACTCATTGGACCACACACATTAGTATGTATGATTTCCAATAAGTTGGTTGCTCGCTCCATTGTTCCTGAGAACGGAGTCTTGGTCATTTTACCCATGAGGCATTGTTTGCACATGTCAAATGATTCGTAATCAAGAGACTCCAAAAGTCCATCAGCATGGAGTTTCTTCATGCGTTTGACACCTATGTGACCAAGGCGGCAGTGCCACAAGTATGTGGGACTATCATTATCAACCTTACATCTTTTGGTATTCACACTATGAATATGTGTAACATTAGGCTCGAGATTCATTAAGAATAAACCATTCACCAGCGGAGCATGACCATAAAACATATCTCTCATATAAACAGAACAACCATTACTCTCGGATTTAAATGAGTAGCCATCTCAAATTAAACGAGATCCTAATACAATGTTCATGCTCAAAGCTGGCACTAAATAACAATTATTGAGGTTTAAAACTAATCCCGTAGGTAAATGTAGAGGTAGCGTGCCGACGGCGATCACATCGACCTTGGAACTATTTCCGACGCGCATCGTCACCTCGTCCTTCGCGAGTCTCCGCTTATTCCGCAACTCCTGCTTTGAGTTACAAATGTGAGCAACCGCACCGGTATCAAATACCCAGGAGCTACTACGAGTACTGGTAAGGTACACATCAATTACATGTATATCACATATACCTTTAGTGTTGTCGGCCTTCTTGTCCGCTAAGTATTTGGGGCAGTTCCGCTTCCAGTGACCACTTCCCTTGCAATAAAAGCACTCAGTCTCGGGCTTGGGTCCATTCTTTGGCTTCTTCCCGGCAGCTTGCTTACCGGGCGCGGCAACCCCCTTGCCTTCCTTCTTGAAGTTCTTCTTACCCTTGCCTTTCTTAAACTTAGTGGTTTTATTAACCATCAACACTTGATGTTCCTTTTTGATCTCCACCTCCGCTGATTTCAGCATTGAATATACCTCAGGAATGGTCTTTTCCATCCCCTGCATATTGAAGTTCATCACAAAGCTCTTGTAGCTCGGTGGAAGCGACTAAAGGATTCTGTCAATGACCGCGTCATCCGGGAGATTAACTCCCAGCCGAGTCAAGCGGTTATGCAACCCAGACATTTTGAGTATGTGCTCACTGACAGAACTATTTTCCTCCATCTTACAACTGAAGAACTTGTCAGAGACTTCATATCTCTCGACCTGGGCATGAGCTTGGAAAACCATTTTCAGCTCTTCAAACATCTCATATGCTCCGTGTTGCTCAAAATGCTTTTGGAGCCCCGGTTCTAAGCTGTAAAGCATGCCGCACTAAACGAGGGAGTAATCATCAGCACGTGACTGCCAAGCGTTCATAATGTCTTGGTTCTTTGGGATGGGTGCGTCACCTAGCGGTGCTTCTAGGAAATAATCTTTCTTGGCAGCTATGAGGATGATCCTCAGGTTCCAGACCCATTCCGTATAGTTGCTGCCATCATCTTTCAGCTTGGTTTTCTCTAGGAACACGTTGAAGTTGAGGGCAACATGGGCCATTTGATCTACAACACATATTGTAAAGATTTTAGACTAAGTTCATGATAATTAAGTTCATCTAATCAAATTATTCAATGAACTCCCACTCAGATAGACATCCCTCTAGTCATTTAAGTGAAACATGATCCGAGTCAACTAGGTCGTGTCTGATCATCATGTGAGACGAACTAGTCAACATCGGTGAACATCTTCATGTTGATCGTATCTTCTATATGACTCATGCTCGACCTTTCGGTCTTCCGTGTTCCGAGGCCATGTATGTACATGCTAGGCTCGTCAAGTCAACCTAAGTGTATTGCGTGTGTAAATCTGGCTTACACCCGTTGTATTCGAACTTTAGAATCTATCACACCCGATCATCACGTGGTGCTTCGAAACAACGAACCTTCACAACGGTGCACAGTTAGGGAGAACACTTTCTTGAAATTATTATGAGGGATCATCTTATTTAAGCTACCGTCGTTCTAAGCAAATAAGATGTAAAACATGATAAACATCACATGCAATCAAATAGTGACATGATATGGCCAATATCATTTGCTCCTTTTGATCTCCATCTTCGGGGCTCCATGATCATCGTTGTCACCGGCATGACACCATGATCTCCATCATCGTGTCTTCTTGAAGTTGTCTCGTCATGTATTACTTCTACTACTATGGCTAACGCTTTAGCAATAAAGTAATGTAATTACATGACGTTTATGTTGACCCGCAGGTCATAAATAAATTAAGACAACTCCTATGGCTCCTGCCGGTTGTCATACTCATCGACATGCAAGTCATGATTCCTATTACAAGAACATGATCAATCTCATACATCACATATATCATTCATCACATCCTTTTGGCCATATCACATCACACGACACATGCTGCAAAAACAAGTTAGACGTCCTCTAGTTGTTGTTGCAAGTTTTTACGTGGCTGCTATAGGTTTCTAGCTAGAACGTTTCTTACCTATGCCAAAACCACAACGTGATATGCCAATTTCTATTTACCCTTCATAAGGACCCTTTTCATCAAATCTGATCCGACTAAAGTGGGAGAGTCAGACACCCGCTAGCCACCTTATGAAACTAGTGCATGTCAGTCGGTGGAACCAGTCTCACGTAAGCGTACGTGTAAGGTCGGTCCGGGCCGCTTCATCCCACGATGCTGCCGAATCAAGATAAGACTAGTAACGGCAAGTAAATTGACAATATCGACACCCACAACTGCTTTGTGTTCTACTCGTGCATAGAAACTACGCATAGACCTAGCTCATGATGCCACTGTTGGGGAACGTATCAGAATTTTAAAATTTTCTACGCATCACCAAGATCAATCTACGGAGTCATCTAGCAACGAGGGAGAGGGGAGTGCATCTACATACCCTTGTAGATCGCGAGCAGAAGCGTTCAAAAGAACGGGGTTGATGGAGTCGTACTCGTCGTGATCCAAATCATCGATGACCTAGCGCCGAACGGACGGCACCTCCACGTTCAACACACGTATGGTTGGGAAAACGCCTCCTCCAACTTGATCCAGCAAGGGGGAAGGAGAGGTTGATGGAGATCCAGCAGCACGACGGGGTGGTGGTGGAAGCAACGGTGATCTTAGCAGGGCTTCGCCAAGCTTAGCAAGAGGGAGAGGTATCACGGGAGGGAGAGGGAGGCGCCAGGGCTAGGGTGCGGCTGCCCTCCCTCCCCCACTATATATAGGACCCCTAGGGGGGCGCCGGTCCTAGGAGATGGGATCTCCAAGGGGGGCGGCGGCCAAGGGGGGTGGCTTGCCCCCCAAGCCAAGTGGGGCGCCCCCACCCCTAGGGTTTCCAACCCTAGGTGCAGGGGGAGGCCCATGGGGGGCGCACCAGCCCACCAGGGGCTGGTTCCCCTCCCACTTCAGCCCATGGGGCCCTCCGGGATAGGTGGCCCCACCTGGTGGACCCCCGGGACCCTTCCGGTGGTCCCGGTACAATACCGATTACCCCCGAAACTTTCCCGATGGCCGAAACTTGACTTCCTATATATAAATCTTCACCTCCGGACCATTCCGGAACTCCTCGTGATGTCCGGGATCTCATCCGGGACTCCGAACAACTTTCGGGTTACCGTATAATAATATCTCAACAACCCTAGCATCACCGAACCTTAAGTGTGTAGACCCTACGGGTTCGGGAGACACGCAGACATGACCGAGACGACTCTCCGGTCAATAACCAACAGCGGGATCTGGATACCCATGTTGGCTCCCACATGCTCCTCGATGATCTCATCGGATGAACCATGATGTCGAGGATTTAATCAATCCAGTATACAATTCCCTTTGTCAATCGGTACGTTACTTGCCCGAGACTCGATCGTCGGTATCCCAATACCTCGTTCAATCTCGTTACCGGCAAGTCACTTTACTCATACCGTAATGCATGATCCCCTGATCAACCACTTGGTCACATTGAGCTCATTATGATGATGCATTACTGAGTGGGCCCAGAGATACCTCTCCATCATACGGATGGACAAATCCCAGTCTCGATTCATGCCAACCCAACAGACACTTTCGGAGATACCCGTAGTGCACCTTTATAGTCACCCAGTTACGTTGTGACATTTGGTACACCCAAAGCACTCCTACGGTATCCGGGAGTTGCACAATCTCATGGTCTAAGGAAATGATACTTGACATTTGGAAAAGCTATAGCAAATGAACTACACGATCTTTGAGCTATGCTTAGGATTGGGTCTTGTTCATCACATCATTCTCCTAATGATGTGATCCTGTTATCAATGACATCCAATGTCCATAGTCAGGAAACCATGACTATCTTTTGATCAACGAGCTAGTCAACTAGAGGCTCACTAGGGACGTGTTGTGGTCTATGTATTCACACATGTATTATGATTTCTGGATAACACATTATAGCACGAACAATAGACAATTATCATGAACAAGGAAATATAATAATAACCATTTTATTTTTGCCTCTAGGGCATATTTCCAACAAACACGTCGTAGTCTAGCGTGGCCAACAGTCAGCGCGGCTCTGATACCAAGCGTTGTGGCACCCCGGCTCAGAGCAACCGGTTTACGATGCATTGCCAGCCCAGAGACCCTTTCTTCTGGCAACACACAACATCTTGCAACAGAAAACAACCGCTTTATTGATGCTAGCGGATCAAATTTTATATTACAACAGGTGGTGAGGCCAAGCGGCACACACGGTGCGGCTGAACAATATGTACATTATTTAGTGAACATAAAGGGGCCTCGATCATAACAAGTACGCGGCAGCAGAACGACGTCGTAGCGGAACTCCATAGCATAGGTACACCGATGTGGACACGATCTAGACTCGGACAACACTCCTTTACAACGAGACTTTCCTGAAATCTGGCATGACATGCCAGGTTAGTACATTGAATGTACTTGCAAGCTCACAACAAGCATAAACATAATGACAAGCAATATCATGATAATTAACCAATTATTAATAATGCAACAATATACCCAACATGTTGTGATCATGCTCTTGTGAGAAAAGTCCCTCGGACTGGCTTACCAATGGTGATCGCTCTTGGATCACAAATGTACCAACCGCGTGGTCTTAACTCGAGTTACCTCGTGATCTTTCTAGCGATCACAACCACGACCAACACATGGTCTTAACGGTGATCCTTCCAGCGATCACAACCATGGCCAACACTTGGGTTTAAACATCAAGATGGCCTTCCCATCATCATCAACAGTGCAAAGTTCATGACTTAGTGTGCAAAATTTATTAAACATTGACCCATGGTGTGACCTACTTTCGAGCATGTCCTTAACCATGGACTTGGCTATCCATAGATTTATTACACTCTGTAGAGGTAGCGCACTGTACCCACACCATGGAATCCATGGCCTCGCACTCCCATTCGGGTGGACCAACGGCATTCCGACAAAACCCCTCCATTGCCATGACACTCTCTCGGCCACTCCGACTCACTCCCCACCGGGCTATTTCTGGGTGGCCCCGTGTCTACCAAAGACACCAACGACCACCGTCGTGTCCAAAATATAAACGGTCCCACACGGGGACAAGGTACCACAATCTCAACAATGGGCAAGGTTATGTCTGCTTACCGGGCCATGGTACCGCACGCCCATAACCTTCCCTCATTGGTGGCACCGACTAGAGGCATGACAACGGACCAAATAAAGGTGTTCCCATAAAGGAAAATGTGGTTGCACTGGGAAAAACTCGATTCAGTGGCACCATGACCCGGTCAATGATATATTCAAGTTGAGTTATTAGCAGGTTCACTTAACGTGAAAGTAATCGGTGTCATAACATGCCATGCAAGTGCAACACAAATATATGCATCATATAGCATCGGAAATAATTGGGTCAACTATATCCACACTCAGCATAAACATCAACAACTCATGACACTTCCCTGGTTATGATTAATCATCACTTTTAACAGAACCTTTACTTAGCAAATTATATCATTTTCTCCTTCAAGAAAAATAACTCAGAATAATTACTCATATCCATAATCATATTACTTCTTCATAACAAATATTACTTCTAGTTACTTAACCAACTTAGTTAGCTTTAAACTTTTTGTAAACTAAGCATGTCAACTTAAACAAGCAACTAACAGAATATAAATAATATAATAGTGATTTAAATGCATGGATTAAATCATTCATTCAAGTTGAAAAATCACAAATATTGTAATGTCACCATGAAAATGTTGTTGTGGCTTGCCTTAGTGCAGATGAGGTTCACAAGCCTCCTGGTGATCCTCAAGACAAGCTTCACTTTTCGAAAATATTTATAAACACAAAAAGAAAACATCAAGAACCCTTATGCAATTCACCAGAAAATCTAGACAGTAGAGAAAAATCTCATTTTAGGCGAGCTGCTAGATTTCTTCACAAAGAACACAATGCAAAAAGAATGAATTCATTTGGACTTATGGTTAAATAGTTTTGGCTGTTTGAAGCTCTCTGGAAAAAATGAAATTCGAATTTAAATAAAAACAGAACTGAGGGGGGGTGACGTCGAAGGCGTAAAGCCTCACGGGCGCCACCACTCGTACCGCTTCGCGCGCGTACTGAGTGGCTGACTAGCGGGCCCCGCTAGTCAGGTGAGAGGGAGGGGGAGAAGGAAACAGAGGACAGCGCGGCTTCGCCGGAGCTCACGCCGGCGAGGAGAGCTTCTTGGCCAGAACGAGAGGGAGGGATCGAAATAGGAGACCGAGGCACACCTGCCCGTACCCGTAGAGTAGCTAGGGGTGGTCAGACAGTGCTGGAAACAGCCTCTCCATCGGCGACAGGAAGCAGAGGTCACCGGAGATGAAGACGACGGCGGCTAGAGGCGACACCAGAGGCTCCAACCGGGCGGAACGACACCACCGAGACACGGCGGATTCCCTGGAAGGGTTGCCCGAGCCTATGAGGGGCTGGAGCCGCGGAGATGACCCGAGGGGATCGCCAGCGAGCTCGAGCTCGGGGACGGCGGCCTGCAGGCTGCCCGGCCGGGCTACGGCTTTCTACGAGATCGTGGAGTGTGTGGGAGGACTGGATGATGCTCGAGGAGGCTGGGGAGGGCTCTATTTATAGCCGAGCGTCAGGGAGGGATCGGGCTCCGCCGGAGGACACCTGGACATGGCGCCCGGCGACGAACGACGTCAGTGGGTGAGCGGAGACGAGTGTCGGTGTACAAATCGGCGGATCTCGGGTAGGGGGTCCTGAACTGTGCGTCTCGGATCGATGGTAACAGGAGACAGGGGACACGATGTTTACCCAGGTTCGGGGCCTCTGTATTGAGGTAATACCCTACTTCCTGCTTGATTGATCTTAATGAATATGAGTATTCCAAGAGTTGATCTACTACGAGATCGTAATGGATAAACCCTAGAAGCCTAGCCTATGAATATGTTAATGAGTACATGTGTTGTCCTTTCCGGACTATCCCCTTCGGTTTATATAGACACCAAGGGGATCCAGGGTTTACATGAAGTCGGTTACATAGGAAGGAATGTTCGGTCGCCAAGCTTTCCTTCCACGCCAAGTAGAGTCCAATCCAGACATGGTGCAGTCTTCGGCCTTCATGTCTTCACAGCCCATCAGTCTGGCCCATGGATAACAGGCCGGACGCCCGAGGACCCCTTAGTCCCAGACTCCCTCAGTAGCCCCTGAACCTAGCTTTCAATGACGAGGAGTCCGATGCGCTGATTGTCTTCGGCATTCCAAGGCGGGTTCCCCTTTCTCCAAACTCCAAGATAGTCTTCGGATGCGACGATAGTATCCGGACCTGTCACATACCACACACAACCGCAGAGAGAATATATTTTTTCACACGAGTTCTATCCGCTGTCAGCTTTTTACAACACGACATTACGTTTGTTCGGTCATAATTTCGAGCCGCTTTTCGTCTGTTGCTCCACGTCTTGAGACGCGGTTGCCATTGGCACGTCTTGTCAAAGCAGAGATTGTGTCCCCTTATCGCAGGATTCTCATCAATGTGGGCATGGGTAACCCAACCGTGTCGTTTATACATCCCTTGGGAATAGGCGAGTTTTTAGGACGAGTTGGGAGGCGCTTGATATTCACGGCCTTTATAAGGGGATAAGGACACTCTCCCTTTACCCACACCCTTCTTCATCTTTAGTCCTTCCGTCCTCGAGCTCTAGCACCCAAGATTTTAGCTTTTACTTGTTCGAGAAGGCACTCCAATCATGTCTGGATCCGGAGCTGGAGGCAAGTGGACGGCCTCCTCCATTAAGAAGAAGGACATCACGGAGCTCCAGGAGGCGGCTATCTAGCCAAGGAGATTGCTCACCGACTCCCGGCAAAAGGGCAAATCGTCCCTACCCCCGAGCCCCATGAGAGGGTTGTGTTTCTCACACACTTCATCCGTGGGCTAGGATTCCATCTTCATCCATTTGTGTGGATTGATGTTTTACTATGGGTTGGACTTCCACGATCTGGCCCCCAACTTTATCCTCAATATCTCTGCATTCATAGTTGTGTGCGAAGCCTTTCTCCGCATCCCACCTCACTTTGGCCTATGGCTGAAGACTTTTATTGTAAAGCCAAAGGTGGCGCGCGGCCAACAGGCTGAGTGCGGAGGTGCCATGGTGGGCAAGATGCCCAATACCACCTGGCTCGAAGGCTCCTTTGTAGAGACGGTGAAGGGATGGCAATCAGGGTGGTTCTATATCACCGAGCTGCGCGACGCCAACTGGGCGGCGGTTCCCAAATTCCGATCCGGAGTCCCGATGTGGCTTACCTCCTGGCAAGAGAAGGGCCTGACCTGGGGATCTTTGGAAGAGATCACGGGGCTCCAAACGTGCCTCCAGAATATGATAACCCAGAAGATCAAGCTTGTTGATGTGATCCAGGTCATGCTTGTAGGCCGGATCCTTCCATGTCAGCGCTAGACCTGTTATTTGTGGGAGTTCGATTCGGCCGAGCACCAGACACTACTAAGGCTTTTCAGCACGACGTACGAAGATATCTGGAAGGTGCTCTTCAAGGGCAGCGACACACCGCCACCCTTGACCAAAGATCGTTGGCTCAACTTTAAGCGTCAGGCCAATTCGGTAAGCCATCAAGGTATAGTCTTTAAGGAGACACTTCGAGGAAGGATACTAAGCCTTCTTGTCAATTTCTTTTTCTAGCCTGGGTCGACCTAGCGGGACAGATTAATAGTCCGACTCCGCTGCCCGAAGACGAAGAAACCCCACTCCTTACGGAGATGCTATTTCCGGCGTCTTACGACGTGCCGGAGAAGAAGTTCAAAACCACGGCCAAGGGGACCAGGAGTGGGCTTCGCCGAAGGAGCACCTTGGTCATCTCGTCTGACGATGAGACAGACCCCTCAGCCGCCAACGATGACGACGAGGAGGGAGGCGACTCCCCTCCTGCGGGAGGAAGGGAGAAAAGGGAGGCCTCCACGAGTTTGGAGGCAGAGGCGCCCAAGAGGGGGAGAGGCTCCCTCGCGGATAACTCCACACGGGATGTTGATAGCAGTCCAGAGCGACCTCGTCGGACCAAGCCTCGGGCCGCCTCATGAGTACCAGAATCAAAAACATCTGGCCTTCTCGGTTTGTAATATTGACACATCTTAAACCTTGTCATTGCAGTCCGGCACGCGATGGCTCCCCGCGATCCTCGACAGAGGATTCGTTGGACTCAAAGGAGATGGCTAGCATGTCTCCGCCACCTGCTCATTTCATCTCACCCAAGGGTGATGACGAGGTGGTGTCCAAAAAGACATTCCCAGGCTGGGGGGAGATTCCGGAGACCATCGGGGTGACGTCCCAGGACGACTCCTCGGCCGCCAGACATACGGGAAAAAATGTCCCCACTGGGACTTGTGACGAGGCCCGAGTTCCCTTCGGGCCTCAGCCGGATGCCATTCCGGAGATCTACATGGCTCCGGGGTCCAGTGAATGGCATTCCCCCCAAGGGGGGAATGTGCCTGTTCCACCGGTGACCTCTGTCCAACCAGAGGCACCGGATAATCTGGTGGAGGCGCTACGAGGCGCCTCTATCGTGGATGAGCATCGTGTCCTTATGGACATGGTAATAGAGAAGGTTCAGTTTGTCAAAAGCGGACTGACCGAAGCCTGCACCAGCCTTCTAACGGGCTTTGAGGTGAGTAATGTGATTGTAGGAAAAATATCACTGTATAGACAATAGCCCCTGATGCTCTGTTTGGTGTTCGGGAGGAAAAGTCAAACAGAGGATCGAGAATAAATATCGCAGGAGACTAACATGAGTTGTCTATGTGAATAAGCAGGTATCGCTGCTGGCTGCCACTGCTCATGCTGCGAAAGTTTCTGGACTGAAGCGGAAACTGGAGCGGGCCAAGGAGGAGCTCGGCCTCGTGAAGAAGCAATTGGAAGATAGCCAAGGTATGCAGTAACCTGTGGGTACATTTCGAAAAAATGAGTAGTCCAGCCGAACTAAAGTGTCATAAACTTCATTAGTGGCCATGACCGAGGTGGCGGCCCTTAAGAAGGCGCTAGCCGAGGCCAAGGACAAAGCGGCCAAGGAACGCGCCTCGTGCGAGGAGCACGAGGCCCGGGTTGGCGAGGCGCAACAACAGCTCCAGGGCGCAATAGAGAGGTTTGAGTCCTTGGAGCATGATTGTAAGGTGCAAGAGTCCGAATTGGCGAAGGCCCACTAGAGCGCGCAAGATGCACGAGCCGAAGCCCAGAGCGCCCTCCAGGAAATTCAAGCGGCCAAGAAGATTACGACTGGTAAATCTTTCACCATGCATAGCAAGTGTGTAGAAGAAACGTTCCTTGTACTTATCCTGAATTTGGATTTTCAAGGGGCGTTTACAGATCTGCCGCACAGTGTGTCAAATGCTGCCGGGCATTATAGAGCCAAGTAAGGGATGTCTACGGAGAAGCTATTCTGGTCCCAATATCTGGGATCCGAACATCCGGTGCCCTTCAGCGACCAGCAAAAGCAGTTGGTCGAGCTACATAGGTTGGCAGAGCTAGCCATGAAGGACCTGATAGGCCAACTGTGGCCTGCCGATCCTATACCCAGCAGCTACTTTGGGCTTGTGCAGCGGCTTGTGAGTGCCTGTTCGCGGCTTGAAGCCGTGAAGCGGTCGGTCTGTATTGAAGGTGCGCGTATGGCCTTTCCCGCGTTAAGACGCATTGGGCGAAGCTGGATGCCAAGAAGCTAATGACCGAGGGGCCGCCGGAGGGCAAGGAGCATCGTCGGCCCAAGCACTATTTTGATGGTGTCCTGGAGGGGTCCCGCCTTGTGGCAGAGCAATGTTCGAGGGATATCATATTCCCATGAGAACATGTGTATTACCTTGCCCTGTAATATGGAACAATGGTGTTATCTAGTATAATGCTTATGATTTAAATTTACCTCCTGTGCGGCCGTTTATTAACTCTGATGGTTGACCAGTCGTCGGCTTCTGCCCCCACATAGATAGTATGGGGTGTTCGGGATAAATCTAAACACTCTTTACTCCACATTTTGGTCCTTAAAGGAGGTGTTTAGCGCAATGAACAAGGCAATCAGACTATGCGGCCTTTACCGCCCTCACTTAGCCATAGGAGTTTGACAATTAAGAAAGTTGGCGAAGCCCCTAATATTCGGAAGACCGAACTAGGGGTGCTATGCACGCCTAATCGGGGGAACCGATTCTTCGCAAGAAGTGGAAAAGAATCTCTAATGATTTGGAACCTCTCGAACAGCTGACCGGCTCTCGCTGCATCATGACAGTTAGTTTTCGGCTTTCTCTACTGAGGTGCTCGTCCGGAAGAACCGGGACACAATCGCAGTAGTTCTCCCTTTGCTACCCTAGCCGATATAGTGGAACGTAAGGTAGCAAGCACAGGAGCCGGGCAACCCAACTATTGACCAAGGACATGATTCGGAGCCGATGCATATAATGCTATAAGTTCGGGGTGCCGAACTATACTGTAAAAGTGTTCAGACTTTTTATTGCCGTAGTGTTGGGTGTAATGAAGCCCCTGGCATAGAAATACGTACCATGGTGTACGTGTGCAGTGAGTAATTAATACTGAGGTGAGTAAACGGAAAAATGAAATAATAAGCTGACGCTACTGTGTATTCACCATTGTGATGTAACTAGTACGTCAAGGCGTACTTTGTACAAGTAATGCGATAAGCAAGTAGGGCTATTTAACATGCCGCAACCAAGGGCGAGCTATGTGCGGGTATGAAAAGCAAGTATGGCAATCGTTTTAGTAGAGACCACCTGGGGATTCCCTTGTAAATCAGAGCTCCTTGCCTCCTTGGAGTGTTCTGCAAGCGGGTTGTCCGCATAGACCTCCAAAAGAGAAGAAACCCCGTAAAAAGAAAAAGTAAAAGCATGCGAATCCCAGGGTCGGTCGAGCCGTACAGTGGATCACGAACAAGTTATGCCTCCGTCAATTCCCATGGGGTTTTGAGTGTGTAGTTTATGTACGCGCGGTATTAGTGCCATTGCCTCATCGGGGCTGGGACGGAGGTCAAATTGCTAATTCGGCTCTTGACGAGCCGAGCTGTCCTACTGCAGTGTGGTCCGGACCCTCTTGATGATGTCCAGGGGCTCAGCAGCCGGATTATAATGATGCTTGAGAAGGCCGCTCTGTACTTCTTCTGCTAGGGCGCCAGTGTGCTCCTCTGTACAAAGGGAGCGTTCCGTGTTTCCATTTACTATAATGATGCCACGTGGGCCGGGCATCTTGAGCTTGAGATAAGCGTAATGTGGCACCGCATTGAATCTAGCGAATGCGGTTCGTCCGAGTAGGGCGTGATAACCGCTACGAAATGGGACGATATCAAAGATTAGTTCTTTGCTTCGGAAGTTATCCAGGGAACTGAATACTACCTCCAGCATTATTGAGCCCATACAACGGGCCTCTATGCCTGGTATGACTCCTTTAAAAGTAGTCTTCGTGGGCTTGACCCGTGAGGGGTAGATGTTCATTTTACATACTGTATCCTGATAGAGCAGGTTGAGGCTGCTACCACCATCCATTAGGACCCGTGTCAGGTGAAATCCGTCGATGATGGGTTGAGGACCAGTGCGGCCGAACCGCCGTGGCGGATACTGGTTGGATGATCTCGGCGGTCAAAGGTGATCGGAAATGACAACCACGGATTGAATTTTGGGGCGACTGGCTCTAACGCATAGACGTCCCTAAGTGCGTGCTTGTGCTTCCTTTTGGGGATGTGTGTAGCGTATATCATGTTCACTGTTTTGACTTGAGGGGGAAATTTATTTTGCTCCCTAGTGTTCGGCTGCCGGGGCTCCTCTTCATCGTCCTCGCTCTGTGATTCTCCTTCCTTGTTTCTGCTGTTGACCTTGCTGGCTTGTTTAAAGACCCGGCAATCTCTGTTAGTATGGTTGGCCAATTTGTCTAGGGTGCCATGTATCTGGCAAGGACGATCGAGTATGCGGTCCAAGCTGGATGGTCCTCCGCTGCTCCTTTTATAGGGCTTCTTTCACTGGCCAGACTTGGAGCCACTGAATCCAGCGTGAACTGTAGTGTCATCGGCGTTATCGCCATTGCTTCGGCATTTGTGTCTGTTGTGGCGGAGCTTGCCGGTGCTGTTTTTGGCCTCGGAGGGGCCTATTTCGTTGGCTGTGTTTGTACTGCGAGCCAGCCAACTATCCTCTCCCGTGCAAAAGCGGGCCATAAGTGCCGTGAGGGCTGCCATGGATCTCGGCTTCTCCTGGCCGAGGTGGCGGGCAAGCCATTCGTCCCGGATGCTATGCTTAAAGGCCGCTAGAGCTTCAGCGTTCGGATAGTCGACGATCTAGTTCTTTTTGGTTAGGAACCTACTCCAGAATTTTCTGGCTGATTCTCCAGATTGTTGAACTATGTGGCTTAACTCATCAGCATCGGGTGGCCGGACATATGTACCCTGGAAGTTGTCGAGGAAGGCCTCTTCCAAGTCCTCCCAGCTGCTGATGGAGTTCTCAGGCAGACTAATTAGCCAGTGTCGAGCTGGTCCTTTGAGCTTTAATGGGAGGTATTTGATGGCATGGAGGTCATCTCCTCGGGCCATGTGTATGTGAAGAATAAAATCTTTGATCCACACTGCGGGGTCGGTTGTTCTGTCGTATGATTCAATATTGACAGGCTTGAACCCCTCGAGGAATTCATGATCCAGCACCTCGTCTGTGAAGCAGATAGGGTGTGCGGCACTTCTATAGCGGGCCGCGTCATGGCGTATCTCCGACGACGTCCATCTGTGGTTATCGGCCCGGGTGTGATTAAGTTTGTCACGTCCGAATAGGTAGCTGTCATCCCGAGTATGGAAACGTCCTCGCGATCCGTATATATGTCTGTTGTGTGCTGCTCTATTGTCCAATTCCCGCCGAAGATCGTATGTATGGTCTCGAGCTGGCATGTCCCTATTTTTGCGAGGCGGTGGGGCGGGCTACTGTTCGGCCTGAGTTGCCGCTTTATCCCGACCGCAGGGTGGCCGTTCAGCCGCCCTGTCCCGACCACGTGGTGGTCGGTCCACATTACGCGAGGGAGATATGTGCTCCGGCGCCTTCTCATCGAATTAAGCTAGCAGTCTGCATTTCGGGTAGCTCTTGGGTGGGCGGTTAAGGCCGTATTCCTCGGTTGTCGGGACATCAGTCCATCTGTCGACGAGCAGGTCTTGTTCAGCTTGAAGCTGTTGTTGTTTCTTTTTCAGGCTCCTTGGAGTGGCTATGAGATGAAGCTTAAAGCTCTCTTGCTCGAGAGGATCCACATGCACGATGAAATCTTTGTTGCCAAGGCTTGTCTCCTCCTCGGAGGGTGGATGGTAACTATCATCCTCCGAGTCATCTTCTATGGTCTGTTCGTGAGGGTTGTCTTGCCTGCTGTCGTGTTTCTGTTCGGATGTAGCCCCGATAGGGTCTTCATTGTTTTTGGCGTCGCCCGGAGTACTATGTTCTCCGGTGCCAGTGTTGTCGTCCTTTGAACGGCGAGGCTTGGGGCGGCATTTGGGCCGCCGACACTTGGACTGCGTCTCAGAGGTTTTATTTGCATCCGGCTCTTCTTTGTCGTTGCCGGATCCTTTAGGTGTATCAACCATGTCCACGTCGTACGAAGAGGTAGCCGTCCAACGTCCAATGAATGGCGGGTCTTGGCCTTGCTCCTCGTCGGCCTCGTCGTCCATACCGTCGATGTCTTCGGAGCCATAGTCAAGCACGTTAGTTAAGTCGTCGACGGTGGCTATGAAGTGGGTGGCGGGTGGGAAGCAAAATTCCTCATCATCCGTCTCTAGCTCGAACCAGACATAGTTCGGCTCTGAGTCCTTCTCCAAGGATAAATTCTTTAAAGATTTTAGCACGTCACCCAAAGGCGAGTGCTGGAAAATGTCAGCGGTGCTGAACTCGAAGATCGATAACCGGTCTAGCTCGGTGTACGCAAGCGTACACAGTCCGGAACTTATAGCCGGGGACGAGTCCAAAGTTTCGTTAAAGCGAATATTGCAGGGCGTCGAGTCCATGTGCGGCTCCAACGCCTCGGACTCTGCGGCCTCGGATGGCTCGATCTGCTTCGGCTCCAAGGTCATTGCAGCTGCAGGAACCATCTCCTGGGTGTGATCCGATGACAGATTTAAGTCACGTTCATCGGGATGAGGGGGAGCGATCGCCGCGGGCTCACATCCCTCGAAGAGCAAGTCTCTATGGATATCTGTGATGTAGTTCAAGCTTCCGTATCCGACCTGATGGCCAGGGGCATTGACGGTGTCCTGGACTAGGGGGTACTCACCACGTCGTTTCTCGGTCAGTTAGATTGGGCCGAGGACCCCCATGGCCGTATACTCATGGGCCAGTTCGGACAGCTACCACATACAAGGAAGATTCCATAAGACTTGGTGATCAAGACAAGGACTCCTCCCCCACTGGCGTATTCGGCTAGGACTCTTGTTATCCTAGGCCTCTGGTATGTTATATAAGCCGAGGCCAGGCTAGTCGATAGATTATGACAATATTCATCATACCCTCAGGGTTTAGACCACACCATATGATCTCGAGGTAGATCAGCTCTGTACTTGATGCTCCATCAATATAAACAAGAGCAGGACGTAGGGTTTTACCTCCATCAAGAGGGCCCGAACCTGGATAAACATCATGTCCCATGTCTCCTGTTACCATCGATCCTTAGACGCGCAGTTCGGGACCCCTACCCGAAATCCGCTGGTTTTGACACCGACATTGGTGCTTTCATTAAGAGTTCCGCTGTGTGATCAGCAAAAGGATCGATGGCTCGTCTGCAGATTAAATTGCGACGTCGACATCTTCATCACCGGCTCGACTGGTCACCTTGGCTTGACCAAGGACTGTGCCCTGCCTCCGATCGTCATGTTCGTACGAGGTCCTTCATCAACATCAGCTCCGATCTCTATCAAGATCATGGAGGAATCATCCAGGGAGCCCGGGGGCTCAACATCAACATTGCCCTCGGGCGACCGTGCTGTTTTTTCTGGACAGCGAACTCGTATCGGCCGCCACCGCCTCCTCAAGTGTCGTTTTAAAGATTGCTTTGGTGGAATTGTGCGGAATTGAGTTTACAACAACCCTGGAAAAATTCGTCAATTTCCGATGGAGGAATCTCTGGCAATCCGCGATATATCGGAGCCCTGTCAAATTTGGACGGGAATCTGGACGAGTTTAGGGCGTGGTGTCCAGCTTCTAGCTCAGACGTCCTTTGGAAGATCCAACCGTTGATCAGCTGCGGAATTCCTATATCTACCACCCCTCAAAATGTCAGATCGATCCGACCGTCCAAACTTCGGGAACCTTCCGATTAGTGCATCACTTTTCGGATCTGTTCTCTGCGCGAAAATGAGTCCGACCCGAGTTTGTCTTTTTCATGAACGGGATTTCGGACATCCTTTTTGAAGGAAGTTTTGTATGGGGTATTGTGTTTTGTTCCCAAACACATCCCCTAACTTTAAAATCTTTTGAACATGATCTTCACCATCATGCTGGTGTCAAACTAGTCCGGCAATATTACTCCACGGCTGCCGACCTGCGCTAGACACGTCGTCACTTTGTTGAGCCGAGCTCAACTTCTTCGGATCATTATCTCGGAGAGCCGAACAAGAGTTCAGCATCGCGAAGGATAAATCATCACCAACATCGCCGCCCCACGGATTACACGGAGCGGGCACATCGGCATTGCCACACGGTCACTTCATCAAGCTGGCATTGACCATGTCACGACCTGCATCGGCAGGGCCGCACTGTTGCTCCTTCAAGCCGGTGTCCATCACGCCGACCTACTTCGACTCATCGGCTGACATCGAGGCTTCGACATCTCAGCTAGACCGGGGGCTTCGCCATCTCTTCATCAACCTACTCTGGAGACTTCGACGTCACTAGCCGACCAGCTCTGTCATGTTAGCTGGACCGAGAGCTTTGCCTCGGCAAGCCAACCTTTGCCAGCATCGCCATGCTGTCGCTTTATCGCCCATCAGGCAATGGGTGTGCGGATCGAGTCCCAATTTTGAGAATCACCTTTCTTCGGATTGCTACAACAAATAAACCAGGTGCTATTAATCCTAGTATTTTTTGCTTGTTTGGGTTCATTTCTCCCAAAGAATCATTACTCTGGTTTGTCCATCATATGTACGCAGGTCTATCAAATGGTGGCCGCATTAACGAGGTCGCATGGTGTTTCCGTCAGTTTCCGTATATAGTCCGGCGAACGCCGCATCTAGAACTCGGACCGACCTGTGAATTCAGGCTTTGCCACGCCTTTACCGCATCACGCCGACGCCCGACATCGACACTGACTTCGGCGCCAGGCCATATTTTTTTATTGCTGACTTTGAATAAATTATTTATTATGCAACGATTTTTTTATACTATTATCTCCGGTTTGCACCATTTTTTGTGCACAGGAAAATGATCCGGGTTGGGCAGTATCGTCAACTCGGCGTACTGACATACCACGCCACCTCGGCTAGACGGGGGGCTTCGTCAACACTTCATTACCCCATGCCGAGGACTTCGGCATCACTCTGCCAGCCTGCATTGACCGTGCTATGTCACCACTTCGGAGTGCCGAGCTCTTTGCTCTGCCACCTTGGGACCGGCTTGGGGGATGGAACCTTGTCCTGCATCAAGCTCGGACCGTGTCATCAATATCGAACACTTTAACCAGCTAAGTTGCCTTCATGCTCAAAGTTTTAAATTTTTAACTTGTGTTCGGTTCGACCAAGCATTATACCTTTTTGTAAACAAGTTGCTTGTAAAAAATCTCCTTGTCAAAACTTTGTTTGTGACACACAAATTCAAATACCTCGTTTATTTGGGGCTCCCTTAATGGAGTTTTTCCTCTTGCATATGATTATAGTTGTACGGCTTCGTTCCTTGTTTGTGTATTACGCCACAATATGCACCATATTGACCTAAGCGATTTGCAAGCTGGGTTGCCTCGCTCCTGTGCTTACCCCTACGTTCCCGATTGTTTGGCTAGGGTGTAAAGGGAGCACCTCTGTGATTGTCACGACAGGGTCATCCGAGCTCTGATCACAGACTGGGTGAAGCCGAAAGCTAGCGCTCTTATTGTTTTCAATCATGGTCGGCACACAATGGAACTCATGAGTACAAAAAATCTATTGCACAAGTCTCATAGTAATAATGAGCACCGCAGAAAGGTATCAGTGGGGGTACTATTTTCTTCGAAGATGCTTCTTACACTTTGTCAGTAATATAGCATAAGTTCCCTGAGCGCGCTTTGTCTGTTACAGCCTTATGGCCTGATTGCCTGGTCATCGGAAACACCGTCGATACTCTCGACAGGTGGAGTACATGACATTTTTCGGCCCTTGCCCGAAGAGGGAGAAGCCGACGGTCGTTTAAGACGCGTTTAAAGTTCGGGTGAACACATATATGATATAAGTACTTCGGAACATACAATCATTATACATACAACTCTTTTACCCAAGTCACTTGGGGGCTCTTAAAATTTATATGAGCTATTTTATAGTAAATGTGTTTTCTTCTTGGTCGTTGCAAAGTCTTTTTCTACCGCTCCTTTTTCGACTCGAGTTTATGGTCAATAGCCGGATAGCCTGTCTTCTCTCTGAAAGCCGCTTGAGTTTAGTTTGCTAAACTGACCTCGGAGAAGTACTCCGCCTTGGGATAAAGAGCTTGAAGCCGTAGGCTGACCCGCGTGAAGTCTTGAGATCGGATGTGTCATGTTAAAGCACGACAGAAGCACAATTGTTTCTCTCCAATTTTTGGATTGGCACCGAACACTTGATCTTGTTCGGACGTCTAGTTTTTACTGATGCTTTTTGGTTTTCCAAGCTCATGGCACTTTTAAACTATTTGTGTGTTTTCAGCACAAGTCTCGCAGTGCAACGCCGGACACCTTTAGAGATTCGGCAAAAACATTCTCGGATATTGCTAAATATGCATCAATTTCGAATTATGTTTTCGGTCAATAGTTGGATTGCCCGGCTCCTGTGCTTGCCTCCTACGTCCCGCTTTGTTCGGCTAGGTGTGCAAAGGGAGAACCACTGCGATTGTGCTTCCAGCTCACATGGTTAAGCACCTCAGTGGAGAAAGCCGAAAACTGACTGTCACAATAAGCGTAAACTGGTCAGCGATCCGATGACTGTGTTAAATGACGTGCCATTCATAACATTGGCCGACGTGTTTACGGCTTGACCTCGACTATCGCCGAACACTACCGGGGGCTAGTAACTGGCCTCCCAAACTAAATCCTCAATATTTTGCTCTTACATTAGAGCTGAGGTTTCATGATCATGCTTAGCATGACAACCCAAAGAAAGGAACCGATAGCGGGACTATTTTCTTTGGAAGACATTTCTTATGTTAATAGTAATATAACATATCTCTCTGCGTACCTTTGTTTATAAAACCGTATGGCCAGATTTCCTTGTTTGTCGTAAATATTTGCCCTCATAAAGGCTTTATAAAGTAGGACAAACACTCCTCGGCTCCTGGCCGAGGAGGTGGAAGCCGATGGTCGGTCAACAAAGTTTTGTACAATGCGGATCCGAGCATTAATGATGTAAAGTACTTGTATACATAGAATCATTACACGTAATTTGTGATTTTACTCTAGATATCAATCCTTAATTGGGCCACCCGTGCCCGCATTAAGGCTCAGGGGCTACTGGGCTTCGGGCTTATCATTTACTAATATTAAAGGGGCGTATCGATCCCTAGATCTGGTGTTGCTACCTGACCAGTGTCTCGGGGGCTACTGCACTGGCAATCCAGTGCAGAAAATTTAAGTGCAATATAGTTTTCGAGGAGATTATGATCCTCAGGTTGGTCGGCCGCACCCAACCTGAGTCTCGAGGACTCTGCACACCGCCTTTTGTGTCCCGAAGTATTCTACCGAGCTAGGAGTTGATCCTCAGACCGATTTTGCAAATCAACCTGAGTCTCAGCGGCTACTGGGATTAGTGGTCTTATGTCATCCTTCATGTGCATCTCGGGTTTTAGACCGATACACACCTTGAGGGCTACTTGCTATATATCTCGGCAGAGAATAAATTGCACCAATAAAAAATATTGACAAAAAATCGGCCCACAGTCGGGGTGGTGCACCACCTCGGAAGCAGTCCGGCAAAAAGGTCGGGCGCCAGTGGCTGGCTCCATAGAGGGCATTTCCGGCATTAAGCTCGGCTAAACTCCTTCGACCTTTTTGAACCAAGGTGATATGACACCTCGGATATAGTCTAGCGTTGGAGCCCAGATACAGTCCGGTGTTGGAGTTTGGACATAGTCCGGCGTTGGAGCTCGGATACATTCCGGCGTTGGAACTCGGAAAGCGGTCCGATGTTGGTGCTCGGCTGCAAAAGATACCTCGAATGCAGTCCGGTGTTGGAGCTCGGACACAAGAGGATGCTGCCGCCCGGGAACAACTTCAAACCCAAGGTGTGGCATAAAAATAACAAGGCATTGATAAAGGCCAAAGACTTAAAGGGCTCCTCGGATACCCGACGTGTGAGATCTTCAGATTTAGCTCGGCAACCCTCAAGATAGAAGATGGGAAGATTTGTTGAACCAGTTTTCAAGACCGACGACCGAAGACAAAGAACAGTTCGGCAGAATCGAGGAGCGTCCCCAACTTGAAGACCGGTTCAGGGGGCTACTGACGGTGTCCTGGACTAGGGGGTACTCACCATGTCGTCTCCAGGTCAGTTAGATTGGGCCGAGGACCCGCATGGCCGTATACTCATGGGCCAGTTCGGACAGCTGCCGCATACAAGGAAGATTCCACAAGACTTGGTGATCAAGACAAGGGGTCATCGAAGGAAGATTCCACAAGACTTGGTGGGCCAGTTCGGACAGCTCCTTGGACAATGTCATTATTGACGATTGAAGGGGCCATCGAACCTTTTGTCGACGGCACAGTGGAACTCTCAATGAAAGCACCAATGTCAGTGTCAAAAACGGCGGATCTCGGGTAGGGGGTCCCGAACTGTGCGTCTAGGATCGATGGTTACAGGAGACGGGGGACACGATGTTTACCCAGGTTCGGGACCTCTCTATGGAGGTAATACCCTACTTCCTACTTGATTGGTCTTGATCAATATGAGTATTATAAGAGTTGATCTACCACGAGATCGTAATGGCTAAACCCTATGAGTACGTGTGTTGTCCTTTCCAGACTATCCCCTTCGGTTTATATAGACACCGAGGGGATCTAGGGTTTACATGGAGTCGGTTACATAAGAAGGAATCTTCGGTCGCCAAGCTTGCCTTCCACGCCAAGTAGAGTCCAATCCAGACACAGTGCAGTCTTCGGCCTTCATGTCTTCACAGCCCATCAGTCCGGCCAATGGATAACAGGCCAGATGCCCGAGGACCCCTTAGTCCCGGACTCCCTCAACGAGCACAGGGGCGAGAGGGTGGCGACGAGCATAGTGCGCATCGCACTGTTGTGTTGGCCGGACCACGTCCGTGCTCACTGCGGCGAGCTCCGGCGTCGGCGAGCGCCAGGGGGAAGTTAAGAAGATCGGGACGATGATTGTGGCAAGGTTTGGCAAGCTTAGGCAGTTGGGGAAGAAAGCACGCGCGCAACAGAGCGCTTGATGGCACTCAGAGCGCGGCGACATGCAGGTTGGCATCATGCACATGCGTGGTCACCGCGTGAACTCTGACCTCAGGCCGACCTAAGCCTAAACTTCATGTTTGGCATGTTGTTCGTGCTAGTTTTAGAGGTTACCACGCTTTGGTTTGGACTCAGACGCAGTAGAACATATTTCAACTGCCTGGTAAGTTTCTGGTCAGTAACTTTGAGAGCTTACTGTGGTCAAACTACTGGGAGTTGGGAGCTGGGCTTTGGAGGTTAGAAATCATCTACTAAGGTGATGATGCACAAGAAAAATCAGCCACAATGGATCAAGTAAAATGGTAGTTATTGTAGAAACCACAATTTCTGTCCAGAACAGAAAATATTTTCTGTAGCAAAAATATTCCAAAAAGTGATGAAATATTTTTGCCCAGGAAGGTGCCATAGGGTTCAAAGAATATTTGTGAATTTTCTCAGATTTTTTTGGGCAAGAAAAATTAGGGTTGCTTTGGAGCACATTGAGCTAGCTAGGGTTTAAGAGAGGGAAATGAATATTTTTCATTTAAGAAAAAAATTCAAAATATTATTTTGAGGTGAACCAGAGAGGAAATGATAGTTAGAGAGGGAAATGAGGCACTTGGGTGAAAGACAAGGGGTACCCAAGTGTTTTAAGTCCATATGAAAAGATTCAACTCCAAATTTCAAAACCAAATCAAATAAAAACCAAAGGGAAGAGGGCAAAAACCAGGCTGTCACAGATTGAATCTCGGGCAATTAACATACCGATGACAAAAGGAACAACGTATGTTGTTATGCAGTTTGACCGATAAAGATCTTCGTAGAATATGTAGGAACCAATCTGAGTATCCATGTTCCGCTATTGGTTATTGACCGGAGATGAGTCTCGGTCATGTCTACATAGTTCTCGAACCCGTAGGGTCCGCACGCTTATCGTTTGATGACGATCAGTATTATGAGTTTACGTGTTTTGACGTACCGAAGGTAGTTCGGAGTCCCGGATGTGATCACGGACATGACGAGGAGTCTCGAAATGGTCGAGACATAAAGATTCATATATTGGAAGGCTATGTTTGGACACCGGAATTGTTTCGGATAAGTTTGGGCAATTACCGGAGTACCGGGGGTTACCGGAACCCCCCAGGTAGTCAATGGGCCTTAATGGGCTATAGCGGGAGAGAGGAGGAGGTGGCCAAGTGGGGGCGCACCCCCCAAGCCCAATCCGAATTGGGGAGGGGGCCGCCCCCCTTTCCTTCTCTCCTTCTCCCGCTTCCTTCTTCTCCTACTGCAACTAGCGTAAGGGGGGAAACCTACTCCTAGTAGGAGTAGGAATCCCCATTGGGCATGCCATAGAGAGAGCCGGCCCTCCCCTCCTCCGCTCCTTTATATACGGGGGAGGGGGCACCCCATAGACACACAAGTTGACAGTTGTCTTAGCCATGTGCAGTGCCCCCCTCCACAGATTTCCACCTCGGTCATATCGTTGTAGTGCTTAGGCGAAGCCCTGCATCGGTAACTTCATCATGACCATCGTCACGCCGTCGTGCTGATGAAACTCTTCCTCGGCCTCAACTGGATCAGGAGTACGAGGGATGTCATCGAACTGAACATGTGCAGATCGCGAAGGAGCCGTGCGTTCGGTACTTGATCGGTTGGATCGTGAAGACGTTTGACTACATCAACCGCATTACTTAACGCTTTTGCTTTCTGTCTAAGAGGGTACGTTGATACACTCTCCCCTCTCGTTGCTATGCATCTCCTAGATAAATCTTGCGTGATCATAAGAACTTTTTTGAAATACTGCGTTCCCCAACAGTGGCATCAGAGCCAGGTCTATGCGTAGATGTTATATGCACGAGTAGAACACAAAGGAGTTGTGGGCGTGAGTATATACATATTGCTTTCCGTCACTAGTTGATTCTTGATTCAGCGGTATTGTTGGATGAAGCGGCTCAGACCGACATTACGCGTACGCTTACGTGAGACTGTTTCTCGCACATAGGTGGGTAGTGGGTGTCTGTTTCTCCAACTTTAGTTGAATTGGTTTCAATGAACAGGGTTCTTTCTGAAGATCAAAAAGCAATCACTATACTACGTTGTCGTTTTCATGCGTAGATAAGAACGATTCTTGCTAAGCCCGTAGCAGCCACGTAAAACTTGCAACAACAAAGTAGAGGACGTCTAACTTGTTTTTGCAGGGTATGTTGTGATGTGATATGGTCAAGACGTGATTATATAAATTTTTCTATGAGATGATCATGTTTTGTAACACAGTTATCGGCAACTGGCAGGAGCCATATGGTTGTCGCTTTATTGTATGAAATGCAATTGCCATGTAATTGCCTTACTTTATCGCTATGCGATAGCAATTGTTGCAAAAGCAATAGTTGGCGACACGACCATGTGACGACACATTGATAAAGATCAAGATGATGGAGATCATGGTGTCATGCCGGTGATGATGGAGATCATGACGGTACTTTCTAGATGGAGATCAAAGGCACAAGATGATGATGGCCATATCATGTCACATATTTTGATTGCATGTGATGTTTATCTTTTATGCATCCTATTTTGCTTAGTACGACAGTAGCATTATGAGATGATCCCTTACTAAAATTTCAAGGTTTAAGTATTCTCCCTGAGTATGCACCGTTGCGACAATTCATCATGCTGAGACACCATGTGATGATCAGGTGTGATAAGCTCTACATTCACATACAACGGGTGCAAGCCAGTTTTGCACACATAGAATACTCGGGTTAAACTTGACGAGCCTAGCATATGCATATATGGCCTCGAAACATTGAGACCGAAAGGCCGAGCGTGAATCATATAGTAGATATGATCAACATAGTGATGTTCACCATTGAAAGCTACTCCATCTCACGTGATAATCAGACATGGTTTAGTTGATATGGATCATGTGATCACTTAGATGATTAGAGGGATGTCTATCTAAATGGGAGTTCTTAAGTAATATGATTAATTGAACTTAAATTTATCATGAACTTAGTCCTGATAGTATTTGCATAACTATGTTGTAGATCAATAGCTCGCGATGTAGCTCCCCGTTTATTTTTGATATGTTCCTAGAGAAAAACTATGTTGAAAGATGATAGTAGAAATGGCGCGGACTAGGTCCGTGATCTGAGGATTATCCTCATTGCTGCACAGAAGAATTATGTCCTTGATGCACCGCTAGGTGACAAAATTATTGCAGGAGCAAATGCAGACGTTATGAACGTTTGACAAGCTCGGTATGATGACTACTTGATAGTTTAGTGCACCATGCTTTACGGCTTAGAACCGGGACTTCAAAAATGTTTTGAAATGCCATGGGGCATATGAGATGTTCCAGGAGTTGAAATTGGTATTTCAGACTCATGCCCAGTCGAGAGGTATGAGACCTCTGACAAGTACTTTGCCTACAAGATGGAGGAGAATAGCTCAATCAGTGAGCATCTGCAAAGATTGTCTGAGTACTACAATCGCCTTAATCAAGTGGGAGTTAATCTTCCAAATAAAATAGTGATTGACAGAGTTCTCTAGTCACTATCACCAAGTTACTAGAACTTCGTGATGAACTATAATATGCAAGGGATGACGAAAACGATTCCCGAGCTCTTCATGATGCTGAAATCGGCGAAGGTAGAAATCAAGAAAAGCATAAAATGTTGATGGTTGACAAGACCACTAGTTTCAAGTAAAGGGGCAAAGGAAAGAAAGGGAACTTCAAGAAGAATGGCAAGCAAGTTGCCACTCCCATGAAGAAGCCCAAAGCTAGACCCAAGCCTGAAACCGAGTTCTTCTACTACGAAGGAAATGTCACTAGAAAGTGGAACTGCCCCAAATACTTGGCGGATAAGAAGGATGTCAAAGTGAACAAAAGTATATATGATATACATGTTATTGATTTGTACTTTACTAGTGTTCATAGTAGCCCCTGGGTATTTGATACTGGTTTAGTTGCTATGATTAGTAACTCGAAACAAGAGTTACAAAATGAACAAAGACTAGTTGAGGGCAAGGTGACCATGTGTGTTGGAAGTGCTTCCAAGGTTGATAAGATCACCATCGCACACTCCCTTTACCTTCGGGATTAGTGTTGAACCTAAAATAAATGTTATTTTGTGTTTGCGTTGAGCATAATATGATTGGATCATGTCTATTGGAATACGGTTATTCATTTAAGTCAAAGAATAATTGTTATTCTATTTACATGAATAAAACCTTTTGTGGTCATACACCCAAGATGAATGGTTTATTGAATCTGGATCATAGTGATACACATATTCATAATATTGATGCCAAAAGATGCAAAGTTGATAATGATAGTGCAACATATTTGTGGCACTGCCGTTTAGGTCATATTGATGTAAAGCGCATGAAGAAACTCCATGCTGATGGGCTTTTAGAATCATTTGATTATGAATCACTTGATGCTTGCGAACCATGCCTCATGGGCAAGATGACTAAGACTCCATTCTCCGGAACAATGGAGCAAGCAACCGACTTATTGGAAATAATACATACTGATGTATGCAGTCCGATGAGTGTTGATGCTCGCGGCGGGTGTCATTATTTTCTGACCTTCACAGATGATTTGAGCAGATATGGGTATATCTACTTGATGAAACATAAGTCTGAAACATTTGAAAAGTTCAAAGAATTTCAGAGTGAAGTGGAAAATCATCATAACAAGAAAATAAAGTTTCTACGATTTGATCGTGGAGGAGAATATTTGAGTTACGAGTTTGGTCTTCATTTGAAACAATGCGGAATAGTTTCGCAACTCACGCCACCCGGAACACCACAACATAATGGTGTGTCCGAACGTCACAATTGTACTTTATTAGATATGGTGCAATCTATGATGTCTCTTACCAATTTACCACTGTCGTATTGGGGTTATGCATTAGAGACAGCTCATTCACGTTAAATAGGGCACCATCTAAATACGTTGAGACGACACCATATGAACTGTGGTTTAGCAAGAGAACTAAGCTGTCGTTTCTTAAACTTTGGGGTTGCGATGCTTATGTGGTTTGACCGATAAAGATCTACGTAGAATATGTAGGAACCAATATGAGCATCCAGGTTCCGCTATTGGTTATTGACCGGAGATGAATCTCGGTCATGTCTACATAGTTCTCGAACCAGCAGGGTTCGCACGCTTAACGTTCGATGATGATTGGTATTATGAGTTTATGTGTTTTGATGTACCGAAGGTAGTTTGGAGTCCCGGATATGATCACGGACATGACGAGGAGTCTCGAAATGGTCGATACATAAAGATTGATATATTGGAAGGCTATGTTTGGACACCAGAATGGTTTCAGATAAGTTCGGGCAATTACCGGAGTACCGGGGGGTTACCGGAACCCCCCGGGGAGTCAATGGGCCTTAATGGGCCATAGTGGGTGAGAGGAGGAGGCGGCCAAGTGGGGGCGCCCCCCAAGCCCAATCTGAATTAGGGAGGGGGACGACCCCCTTTCCTTCTCTCCTTCTCCCTCTTCCTTCTTCTCCTACTCCAACTAGGGAAAGGGGGGAACCTACTCCTACTAGGAGTAGGAATCCCCTTGGGGCGCGCCATAGAGAGGGCCGACCCTCCCCTCCTCCACTCCTTTATATACGGGGGAGGGGGGCACCCCATGGACACACAAGTTGACAGTTGTCTTAGCCGTGTGCGGTGCCCCCTTCCACAAATTTCTTCCTCGGTCATATCGTTGTAGTGCTTAGGCGAAGCCCTACGTCGGTAACTTCATCATCACCATCATCATGCCGTTTGTATGACGAAACTCTCCCTCGGTCTCAACTAGATCAAGAGTACGAGTGTCGGTGTCAAAACCGGCGGATCTCGGGTAGTGGGTCCCGAACTGTGCGTCTAGGCCGGATGGTAACAGGAGGCAGGGAACACGATGTTTTACCCAGGTTCGGGCCCTCTTGATGGAGGTAAAACCCTACGTCCTGCTTGATTAATATTGATGATATGGGTAGTACAAGAGTAGATCTACCACGAGATCAAGGAGGCTAAACCCTAGAAGCTAGCCTATGGTATGATTGTTGTATATGGAGTTTATTGCCTACGGACTACAACCCTCTGGTTTATATAGACACCGGATAGGGTTACGGTTACATAGAGTCGGTTACAATGGTAGAAGATCTTGAATATCCGCATCGCCAAGCTTGCCTTCCACGCCAAGGAAAGTCCCATCCGGACACGGGACAAAGTCTTCAATCTTGTATCTTCATAGTCCAGGAGTCCGGCTGAAGGTATAGTCCGGCTACCCGAACACCCCCTAATCCAGGACTCCCTCAGTAGCCCCTGAACCAGGCTTCAATGACGATGAGTCCGGCGCGCAAATTGTCTTCGGCATTGCAAGGTGGGTTCCTCCTCCAAGTCCTTTATAGAAGATTGTAAACACCAGGAGTAGTGTCTGGCTCTGCAAAATAAGCTTCCACATATTGCCATAGAGAGAATAATATTAACACAAATCAAATCTGCTGACGTATTCCGCAGTGCGTCATCACATTACAGCCAAGTGCTTCACTCAAATCGTTTTCACTTTTCCACCTCAGCGTGTTTTGCGAGGCGGTTTCCTTGGCACGTCTTGTCAAAGCAGAGATCGTGTACCCCCCTTTTACGGGATTCTCATCAATACGGACGTGGGTAACCCAACTGCGCCACTTATCACGGCGCTTGGGAGGCAAGCGAGTTTTACTAGGCAGGTGGGGACGCACAACCGCATCCGCCCATATAAGGGGACAAGGATCCACCTTTTTACCTACGCCTTCTTCCTCCCTTGCCTATCCATCTCCTGCGCACCCGAGCTCCAGCGCCCAAGCCCGCACTTCCCACCTCAACCTTCTCCAGCAATGTCCGGAGCGGGAGGCAAGTGGATGGTCTCCTCCGTCACAGAGGGTAAAGTCAAGAAGCTAAGGAAGGCTGGATACCTGTCCAAGGACATCGCGCACCGGCTTCCCGAAGAGGGGCAGCTTCTCCCCACCCCAAGGCCCCATGAGAGGGTAGTATTTCTCCCCCACTTCCTCCGTGGACTGGGTTTTCCACTCCACCCATTTGTCCGGGGGCTCATGTTCTACTATGGCCTGGATTTCCATGATCCGGCTCCGAACTTCATCCTCAACATCTCGGTGTTTATCGTCGTGTGCGAGGCTTTTCTCCACGTCCGCCCCCATTTCGGCCTCTGGCTCAAGACCTTCAACGTCAAGCCCAAGGTGGTGCGCGGCAGCCAGGCGGAGTGCGGAGGCGCCATGGCGGGCAAGATGGCCAATGTCCTATGGTTCGAGGGCTCTTTCATGGAGATCCTAAAGGGATGGCAATCCCGGTGGTTTTATATCACCGAGCCACGCGATCCGAAATGGACCGCAGCCCCCGAGTTCCGATCCAGACCCCCCACGCGACTTATGTCCTGGAAAGAGACGGGCCTGTCGCGGGGTGACGAAAAAGAGGTGACCGGATTGTAAACATGCATCCAGTCCCTGGTGAACAAGCCAGTCCGGCTTGTTAACGTAATCCAGGTTATGCTCGTCCGCCGGATCCTCCCGTGCCAACAACGGGATTTTAATCTGTGGGAGTTCGACCCGGCGCAGCATCAAACCCTCAGCAGGCTCTTCGACACGAGTACGAAGACGCCTGGAAGATGCTATTCAAGGGCGCCGAGGCTCCCGCATATGCTTCCGAGGGCCGCGGATATAGCTCGCAGCGTCACGCTAGCGAGGTATGCCATCTACACCTTTTACAGGATGTTAAGCTTTTTTCATAGTTTGACTCTATGCGGGATCTAAACTCCCTTAGCTTTGACAGGCTTGGCGGGCGATATCCGGACCGATTAACTGTCCGGCTTCGTTGCCCGAAGACCCAGCCCCAGCTCTACTAGCGAAGCTGCTGGTTCCGGCGCCTTATGTGGTGTCGGAGAAGAAGGCCAAGAAGAAGAAGCCAACGGGGACTCGAAAGAGTGCCCGCAACATGGTGGTGTCGGACTCGTCATCTGACGAGTCCGAGACGCCCTCCTCCCGTGAAAACGAGGAGGAGGAAGAAGAAAACTCTCCCCCCCAGCAGAGGGAGGAGAGAAGAGGAAGGCCGCCCCAACGAGGGAGGCCGAGGGGTCTAGGAAAAGGAAGACCCCTCCGCCGGACTACGCCCCCAATGCCGAAGAGGGCAAAGAGGAGTGGCCAAACAGGGCCAAGCATCCGGCGAAATTGTAAGTTCGGATATCAGAGTAACTCATGATGTTCCTTTGTTGCACAGCTTTCCCTAATGTCGAATGTAATTATGCAGTCCGCCCCGGGCCGAATTCGACGAATCGTCAGGCGGCTCCCTGGACTCATCGGACGTGAACTCAGTTCCGCCCGCTGTCTCCCCCCGCACTGCAGACGACGCCGAAGTGGCGTCGCGACAAGCTCCAGGGCAGGAGGAGGTGGTCCCGGAGGAGCCGCAAGGCAACCTTTCGGACTCCAGGAGTGAAGGGGATAAGGCTCCCCAGGGCTCTCAGTCCGGCTTTGTGCCGGACACCGCGCTGGAATCTTCCACAGTTCTGGACCGCGGTAGGCGAACTCCTTCCAAGAGGAGCAAGCCTTCTGAGCCGGCGGCCTCCGTCCAACCGGAGATGCCGAACAATCTGCTGGAGGTGCTTAACGATGCCTCCATCGACGAGGGGCACCGTACTATTATGAGTACGGTGATCCAGAAGGTTCAGTCCGCCAAGAGCGGACTGACTGAAGCTTGCGCTAGCCTTCTAACAGGCTTCGAGGTAAGTAAAAATATGTAAAAATATTACCGCATAGACAGTAGCCCCTGATGCTCTGTTTGGTGTTCGGAAAGAAAAGCCGAATAGAGGATCTATTAAATTTCACAGGAGTCTAAAAAAAAGAGTCAATATGCGTATGCAGGCTTCGCTGCTATCCACCGCCGCACTGACTGCGGAGGTGGGTGTCCTGAAGCAGGACCTCGAGCGGACCGAGCAAGAGCTCGGCCTTGCCAAGCGGTGGCTCGAGGAGGAAGAAGGTAAGAAATACCTTACAGAAAAAGTGCCTATAAAAAGGCTTGATTGCAAAAAAGAGTAACAGGATTGTACTGCTTATTGTAGGGGCCACGACTGAGGTGGCGACCCTTAAGCAGGCGTTGTCTGAGGCCGAAAAGAAAATGGCCGCGGAGCGCACCGAGCGAGACAGACTTGGGGCTCAGGTCGGCGAGGTGCAACAAGAGCTGCAGGCTCTTATGAAAAAACATGAGAGTTTGGAGCTAGAGTTGAAGGCGCAAGCATCCGAGGTTGCAACGGCCCTAGAGGCTGCCAAGTCTGCCAAGGCTGAAGCCCAAAAGGCCCTCCAAGAGTTGGAGGAGATGAGGAAGATAGCAGCGGGTAAGGCATTCTTTATGCAAAACAGAAATATAAAAGTGAAGTACCTGTTACTTACCCGAATCCGGAGCTCTCCAAGGGCATTCGCAGATCTTCCCCGCAGCGTATCCGACGCCGCCGCATTCTACCGAGCTGAAGAGGGTAGCTCGACAGAGAAGGTGTTCTGGTCTCAGTATTGTGAGGCCGGACACCCTGTGCCCTTGAGCGACCAGCTGAAACAGCTGGTCGAGCTCCATAAGGCGGCCGAGCAGGCCATGAAGGGCTTCATAGTTCGGCTGTGGCCCGGAGAGGCCCTGCCTGGGAGCTATTTCGGGCTGGTGCGGCGACTGGTGGAGGCTTGTCTGAGGCTTGAGGTCATCAAGTGCTCCGTCTGCATCGAAGGTGCCTGTCGGGCCCTTGCCCGTGCGAAGGTGCACTGGGGTAAGCTGGACGGTGAGAAGCTTGTGAAGGACGGGCCGCCTCAGGGGAAGGAGCATCGCAAGCCCGAGAACTACTACAAGGATGTTCTTGCAGGTGCCCGCCTTGTGGCGGATTAATGTACCAAGGATGTGATATTTGAATGAACTCGCTCGTGTTTATCTTGTGCGCTGAAAACTTGTTCATATGCGCTAAGCAATGCTTATTGAATTTAAAATATTACTTTCTGTGCGGCCGTTTATCAAAAATTGAGAGATGGCCAGTCGTCGGCTTCTGCCCCCGTGCCACTAGTGCTGGGGTGTTCGGGATAAACCTGAGCGCTCTTTTTCCCATAGTTGGGTCCTTCGAGGGAGGCGCTCAGCACAACGAACCAGGCAATTGGACTATAATGCTTGAACACTCTCACTTAGCCATAGAACTCTATAATTTTAAATTTCAGCGAAGCCCCTAGTTCGGAAGACCGAGTTCGGGGCGCTATCCATGCCTTGGCTGGAGAAAGCCAGCTCCTCGCTCGAAGCGGCATAAGCCTTTAGGGACTCAAAAAACCTCTCGAACAGCGACTGGTCTCTCACCACATCATGACAGTCAGTTTTAGCTTTCTCCACTAAGGTGCTTAACCCAGCTGAACCGGGGCACAATCGCAGTGGTTCTCCTAGTGCTACCTTAGCCGATAGAGCGGAACGTAAGGCACCAAAACATAGGAGCCAGGCAAACCCAACTATTGACCCAAATCATGATTCGGAGCCGATGCATATAGTGCTATAAGTTTGGGGTGCCGCACTTGTGAAAGTGTACGGACTTCTCACACCATTATGAGGGGTACTGAAGCCCCTGGCGTGTTTGCCGTACCATGGTGTACGGGTGCAATCATGTCATTTAATAAACATAAATGTGAAAAGAAGATAATGCAAAAAATAGACAAGAAGCTAAGCATTGTTTATAGAGAGGCTATTTATCAAAGCCGAACGATGCAAATAGTGCGGTAAGCAAAAGATATTGGACTATTCAGTATGTCCTGACCAGGGGCAGGCCGCGGAATTGTATTTAAAATAGGTATACCGCTCGTAACAGAGACCACCTTGGAGTTCCATAATGCGGCATGGCTTGTCTGCCTCCCTAGATCTTGCATCATTTGTGCTGCAGTCGAATTGCCGAACAGGTCGTCCGAAGTATGGAGTCCTGAAAGTAAGAAAAAAATTAAAAAAAGAATCCGGCAGCCCCTAGTACGTTTTAAGCCGTATTTTGGGCATGCCGTTATTGTGCCCCTTCCCCTGTGCCCATGGTATTTCAAGGGCGTAGTTATGTACGCGAGGTACTGGTTTCGCTATGTCGCGAAAGCTGGGGTTGGGGCCGCATTGCTACGCTTGCTCAGAGTGTGCCAGGCGGTCCTGCTGTGGGTTACTCCGGGCGCGCTTGGCAGTGTCTCGCTTTTTAATGGCCGGACTGGAGAATTGCCTGAGAAGGCTACTTTGTACCTCCGCTGCGAGAGTTGCCGTATGCTCCTCCGTACGGAGGGAGCGTTCGGTGTTTCCGTTGACCGTAATTACTCCTCGAGGGCCTGGCATCTTGAGCTTGAGATATGCGTAGTGCGGCATCGCATTGAACTTTGCGAATGCGGTTCGTCCGAGCAGGGCGTGATAGCCACTGCGAAACGGGACTATATCAAAGATTAACTCTTTGCTTCGGAAATTGTCTGGGGATCCGAAGACCACGTCAAGTGTTACTGAGCCTGTACAGTTGGCTTCTACACCTGGTATAACGCCTTTAAAGGTCGTTCTTGTTGGCTTAATCCTTGAGGGATCTATGCCCATTTTCCGCACTGTATCCTGATAAAGCAGGTTCAAGCTACCGCCGCCGTCCATGAGGACTCTTGTAAGATGAAATCCGTCGATGATTGGGTCGAGAACCAATGCGGCAAAGCCGCCATGACGGATGTTAGTGGGATGGTCCCTTCGATCAAAAGTGATCGGGCAGGAGGACCATGGGTTGAACTTTGGGGTGACTGGCTCCATCGTGTATACGTCCCGTAGCGCACGCTTCCGCTCCCGCTTGGGAATGTGGGTTGCGTATATCATGTTCACCGTCCGCACTTGTGGGGGAAAGCCCTTCTGTCCATTGTTGTTCGGCGGCTTGGGCTCCTCGTCGTCACTGTGCAACCCCTTGTCTCTGTTTTCGGCCCTTAACTTGCCTGCCTGCTTGAACACCCAGCAATCCCTGTTAGTGTGATTGGCAGGCCTTTTGGGGGTGCCATGTATCTGGCACAAGCGATCGAGTATTCGGTCCAAACTGGACGGGCCCTGGGTATTCTTTTTGAATGGCTTTTTCCGCTGACCGGATTTGTAGCCTTTGAATCCGGCATTGACTGCCGTGTCTTCATTGCTGTTGCTGCTAACGCGGCGTTTTTGCTTATTCCGACGTTTCCTGCCACTTTTGTCCTTGGTATCCGAATTACCAGGGTTCTTTGATAAGTTGTTACTACGAGCTAGCCAGCTGTCTTCTCCCGCGCAAAAGCGGGTCATGAGTGTCGTGAGGGCTGCCATGGATTTCGGCTTTTCCTGTCCTAGGTGCCGGATAAGCCACTCGTCACGGATGTTATGCTTGAAGGCTGCTAGGGCCTCTGCGTCCGGACAGTCGACTATCTGGTTTTTGTTTGTTAGGAACCATGTCCAGAATTGTCTGGCCGATTCCTCTGGCTGCTGAATTATGTGGCTTAAGTCGTCGGCATCCGGTGGTCGCACGTAAGTGCCCTAGAAGTTGTCGAGGAATGCAGCTTCCAGGCCCTCCCAAGAACTGATTGAGTCTGCTGGCAAGCTGTTAAGCCAATGCCAGGCCGGTCCTTTAAGTTTGAGCGGGAGGTATTTGATGGCGTGTAGATCATCGCCGCGTGCCATGTGGATGTGAAGGAGATAATCCTCGATCCATACCGCCGGATCTGTTGTGCCATTGTATGATTCGATGTTTACGGGTTTGAAACCCTCTGGGATTTTATGATCCATTACTTCATTCGTGAAGCATATCGGGTGTGCGGCGCCTCTGTACTGGGCTATATCACGACGCAGCTCGGAAGAGCTATGTCTGTTGTGTTCGGCTCGGCCGGATTTGTTGTATCCGGAGTGAAGATCGTTGTCACATGCCGTAGGGCGCCTGCGCGATCCGTAGATCGATCTTGTTTGTCTTGCCTTATCCTCTAGTATGTCTTGCAAGTCGGGCGCATTTTCCCGTGCCTTAGTTGAGCGGCGTCGGGGCATGGCTTGGGTGGAGGGCCGAGAGGCCTCTCTGTCGCGGCCGCGAGGTGGACGGTCTGCCATGTCATGCGCTGGTGATGTAGGTGCTTCCTCCTCTGATCGGGGTAGCGGCCTGCGCTTCGGGTAACTCTTGGAGGGGCGTTCAAGTTCATACTCTTCGGCCGCAAGGACTTCAGTCCATCTGTCAGCTAGCAAATCTTGGGCAGCTCTAAGCTGTTGCTGCTTTTTCTTGAGGCTGCTTGCCGTGGCTAAAAGCCTGCGTTTAAAACGCTCTTGTTCGGCGGGGTCTGATGGTATGATGAATTCGTCGTCATCGAGGCTTGCCTCGTCTTCGCAGGGAGGCGTATAGTTATCATCCTCGACCTCTCGGTCTGCCGCTCTCTCATGAGGGCTGGCTTCTCCATCTTCTTGTGTCGAATCTTGCTGTGGTGGGTGTTCTTCGGTGCTATCCGGGGTAGTATTATCTCCCGTGCCGGAATCACCGTTTTTGCTTTGGCGGGATTTAGAGCGGCGCCGCTGATGCCGGCGCTTTGGCTGTTTCTTGGGGGCGTCATCCCCCACTATTCCATCGCCATCTCCATCTTTTGGAGTATCCACCATATATATGTCATATGACGAGGTGGCCTTCCAGCGCCCTACAGGTGCTGGTTCCTGTTCGTCTCCTACATCATCGTCCATGCCGTCGATGTCTTCGGAGCCGAAGTCAAGCATGTCGGTTAGATCATCGACAGTGGCTACAAAGTGGGTGGTGGGTGGGCTTTGAATTTCCTCATCATCCGTGTCCCACCCTTGCTGACCGTAGTCCGGCCAGGGCTCTCCTGATAAAGAGAGAGACTTAAGAGAATTCAGGATGTCGCCCAAAGGCGAATGTTGAAAGATGTCTGCGGTGGTGAACTCCATTATCGGCGCCCAATCGGATTCGATTGGCAGGGGAGCGGGGGGTTTGGAGTCCGGGGAGGAGTCCGGATCCTCGGAGTCACAGGTCATGCAGAGTGCGGGGCTAGCGTTCGGCTTGATCGCTTTTGGGATCGCAGCCCCCGAGGTGACGTCCAACCGCTCATCCTCGATTGGTGCAATAGGCTCCGAGTTAGGGGTCGGAACCGATGCGTGTGCAGCCTCCAGGACACTGTCCGGGGGCAGAGCTAGATCATGCCCCTCGAGATAGTGTGGCACGCTTGGCCGTGGCTCGAGCCCGTCGAAGATCAAGTCTCTGCGGATGTCAGCCATGTAGTTTAAGCTTCCAAACCTGACTTGATGTCCAGGGGCGTAGCTTTCGATCTGCTGCAGGTGGCCGAGCGAATTGGCCCGCAGAGCGAAGCCGCCGAAGACAAAGATCTGTCCGGGGAGAAAAGTCTCACCCTGGACCGCATCGTTGTTGATGATCAAAGGAGCCATCTGGCCTAAAGGCGACGACACAGAGGAACTCTCATTGAAAGCACCAATGTCGGTGTCAAAACTGGCGGATCTCGGGTAGTGGGTCCCGAACTGTGCGTCTAGGCCGGATGGTAACAGGAGGCAGGGAACACGATGTTTTACCCAGGTTCGGGCCCTCTTGATGGAGGTAAAACCCTACGTCCTGCTTGATTAATATTGATGATATGGGTAGTACAAGAGTAGATGTACCACGAGATCAAGGAGGCTAAACCCTAGAAGCTAGCCTATGGTATGATTGTTGTATATGGAGTTTATTGCCTACGGACTACAACCCTCCGGTTTATATAGACACCGGATAGGGTTAGGGTTACATAGAGTCAGTTACAATGGGAGGAGATCTTGAATATCCGCATCGCCAAGCTTGCCTTCCACGCCAAGGAAAGTCCCATCCGGACACGGGACGAAGTCCTCAATCTTGTATCTTCATACTCCAGGAGTCCGGGTGAAGGTATAGTCCGGCTACCCGAACACCCCCTAATCCAGGACTCCCTCAACGAGGGACATCACCGAGCTGAACGTGTGCAGATTGCGGAGGTGTCATGCGTTTGGTACTTGATCAGTTGGATCGCGAAGACGTTCCACTACATCAACCGCGTTACTTAACGCTTCCGCTTTCGGTCTACGAGGGTACGTGGACACACTCTCACCTCTCGTTGCTATGCATCTCCTAGATAGATCTTGCATGATCGTATGAATTTTTTTGAAATACTGCGTTCCCCAACAACTCTTATTTATTGAAAGGAATACGATTGATCCCCTATACTTGTGGGTCATCAAGACTCTTTTCTGGCGTCATTGCTGGGGAGTGAAGCACTCTTGGTAAGTGAATATGGGTAAGGAAAAATTATTACTATGTGCTAAAATTTATTGTTACTTGTTACTATGGAGAATCATCCTTTGAGGGGTTTGTTCGGGGTATCTTCACCTCGACCGAAACCACAATTAGTTGCCCCTCAACCTACTGCACCTACTGAAAATATTGGTTATGAAATCCCTTCGGGTATGATAGAACAACTGCTAGCTAATCCTTATGTAGGAGATGGAACTGAACATCCTGATATGCACTTGATATATGTGGATGAAAATTTTGGATTATTTAAGCTTGCAGGTTTATCTGGAGGTGAAGCTAACAAGAAGGTTTTTTACTTTGTGTTTGAAGGGAAAAGCACTGACATGGTATAGGCTATGCGATGATATTGGATCTTGGAACTAGAATCGATTGAAATTGGAATTTCACCAAAACAATTATCCTACCTATGCATGTAGTTTATCATCAAGGGGAAAGTACCACTCTAGCTTGGGGGAGGCTTAATTCAATGTTATATTCATGCCCCAATCATGAACTCTCGAGAGAAATTATTGTTCAGAACTTTTACGCTCGGCTTTCTCGTGATGATCAATCCATGCTCGACACTTCTTGTACTGGTTCTTTTATGAAGAAGACTATTGAATTTAGGTGCGATCTTTTAAAAAGAATTAAACGCAACTCTGAAGAGTGGGAACTCGACAAAGGTAAAGAGTCAGGTATTAAGGTTGAGTTTGATTGTGTAAATCTTTTATGAATACCGTTGCTTTTCACAAGTTTAGCACTAAATATGGACTTGACTCTGAGATAGTAGCCTCCTTTTTTGAATCTTTTGCTACTTGTTGCGGCTTGAAGCTACGTCGGTATTTCCCCAAAGAGGAAGGGATGATGCAGCACAACGGCGGTAGGTATTTCCCTCAGTGATGAAACTAAGGTTATCGAACCAATAGGAGAACCAAGAAACACTATCTAAACAACACTTGCACACAAATAACAAATACTCGCAACCCGACGTGTAAAAGGGGTTGTCAATCCCTTTCGAGTAGCGGCGCCAGAAATTGGAAAACGGACGCGAGAGAGTTGTAAATATTGATAGATCTAACGCCAAATAAAATAAACTGCAGCAATGTATTTTTGTATTTTTGGGTTTAATAGATGTGAAAATAAAAATCAAATAAAATAGATCGCAAAGGTAAATAATATGAGAAAGAGACTCGGGGGGCCGTAGGTTTCACTAGTGGCTTCTCTCGAGAAAAATAGCAAATGGTGGGTTAACAAATTACTGTTGGGCAATTGGTAGAACTTCAAATAATCATGACGATATCCAGGCAATGATCATTATATAGGCATCACATCCAAGATTAGTAGACCGACTCCTAGATGCATCTACTACTATTACTTCACACATTGACCGCTATCCAGCATGCATCTAGTGTATTAAGTTCATGGAGAAATGGAGTAATGCAATAAGAACGATGACATGATGTAGACAAGATATATTTATGTAGAAATAGACCCCATAATTTTATCCTTAGTAGCAATGATACATACGTGCCGGTTCCCCTTCTATCACTGGGATCAAGCACCGTAAGATCGAACCCACTATAAAGCACCTCTTCCCATTGCAAGATAAATAGACCAAGTTGGCCAAACAAAACCCAAATATCAGAGAATAAATACGAGGCTATAAGCAATCATGCATATAATAGATCAAAGAAACTCAGATAACTTTCATGGATAAAAAGAGATAGATCTGATCATAAACTCAAAGTTCATCGGATCCCAACAAACACACTGCAAAAGAATTACATCATATGGATCTCCAAGAGACCAATGTATTGAGAATCAAATGAGAGAGAGGAAGCCATCTAGCTACGAACTACAGACCCGAATGTCTACAAAGAACTACTCACGCATCATCGGAGAGGCACCAATGGAAGTGGTGAACCCCTCCGTGATAGTGTCTTGATTGGATCTGGTGGTTCTAGACTCTACGGTGGCTAGAATTGATTTTCGTCGACTCCCCTAGGTTTTTTTGGAATATTGGGGTATTAATAGAGCAAAGAGGCAGTCCCGGGGGCACTCGAGGTGGGCACAACCCACCAGGGCGCACCTCGGCCTCCAGTTGCGCCCTAGTGGGTTGTGCTCCCCTCGAAACACCCCCACAGGCGCTTCTCCAACCCATTGGATGTCTTCTTGTCCAAAAAAATCAACAAAAAGTTTCACTGCATTTGGGCTCCGTTTGATATTGATTACATTCGATATAAAAAACATGCAAAAAATAGCAACTGGCACTTGGCACTATGGCAATAGGTTAGTACCAAAAAATGATACAAAATGATTATAAAACATCCAGGAATGATAATATAACAGCATGGAACAATCAAAAATTATAGATACGTTGGAGACGTATCAGCATCCCCAAGCTTAATTCCTGCTCGTCCTCGAGAAGGTATATGATCAAAACAGAATGTTTGATGTGGAATGCTGCCTAACATGTCATCGCATTTTCTTTTCTTTATAGCATGGACATTTGGACTTTTATATTGTTCAAAGCTTTAGTCTAGTTTTGAAATGATAACTTAAATACTCAAGCATACCAACAAGCAACCATGTCTTTCAAAATATGAATGCTAAAATAAGCTATCCCTTGCCCATCATGCTCAATCATTGATCCATTCATGGAACACACTCGCATATTAACTACACCCAATGCTCAAGTATGATCATAGTGCCCCCTAGTTGGTGTTTTATAAGAGAAGATGGAGACTCAAATAAAAATAAAAATTGCATAAAGTAAAAGAAAGGCCCTTCGGAGAGGGAAGTACGGATTTGTAGAGGTGCCAGAGATCAAAGCGAAAATTGAGAGATAAAAACATTTTGAGATGCATTCTTTTCCCACCAACGGAAACGACTTAGAGTTCCCAACACTTTTCATGTTAGATATATCGTAGGCGGTTCCAAACAGAAATTAAAGTTTATTCCTTTTTCCACCATACTTTCACTTTCCCTGGCTAATCATATCCACACGTGCCTTCCATACCAACACTTTCCAAGGAATTTATTATTTGACAACATAAAGTAAATTCATTTTTCATTTCGGGACTGGGCATCCCTGATACCTTTGCCTTACTCTCGTGCAATGACAAGTGAATAAACACTCATCATGAGAATAACACATCTGGCATGGAAAATATTAGCCACCCTCACCCGCCTCGCAAGCGGTACGAGCACACAAAAGAGAAATTTATTTTGAAAACTAGAGATGCCACATACAAATTTGCTTGTGGACTCATGTGGCAAAACTAGTTTAAAGGATTTTGGATGTACAAGTAGTGATCATGCTTAGTGCAGAATGAAGGCTATCAAAAGATTGAGAAGAGACCAACCAAGAAAGTAATAATCTCATAAGCGAGCATTAAGCATAATTAACACCGAATAATGCACCACAAGTAGGATATAATTTCATTGCATGACTATTAAATTTCGTGCTTGCATAGAGAATCACAAACCTTAACACCAATATTCTTACTAAAGCATAATTACTCATCAACATGACTCACATATCACATCATCATATCTCAAAACTATTAATAAGAATCAAGTTTATTTCGTCCAATGATCTTCATGAAAGTTTTTATTATATCCTTCTTGGATATCTATCACTTTGGAACTAATTTTCATGTGTTTCTTTTGATAAGCTCAAACAAATATAAGTGAAGATTATGAGCATAAAATTTCTTTCTCTTAAATTAATTTAAGTGAAGCAAGAGAGAATTTCTTGAAAATTTTACTAAATCTCAAATAAATCTAAGTGAAGCAAGAGAGCATTTCTTCAAAAATACTAAATCACACCGTGCTCAAAAAGATATAAGTGAAGCACTCGAGCAAGTCCGTAGCTCATAAAAATTAAGTGAAGCATAGAGAGCAATTCTAGCAAGTCATGGCATAATTTTGGCTCTCTCAAATAGGCGTGTCCAGCAAGGAATCAAGACTAAAAACACAAAGCAAAACAAGCAAAGACTCATATCATACAAGACGCTCCAAGCAAAACACATAGTATGTGACGAATAAAAATATAACTTCGAGTAAAATACCGATGGTCGTTAGAAGAAAGAGGGGATGCCACTCGGGGCATCCCCAAGCTTAGTTGCTTGCTTCTATTTGGATAATAACTCTAGGTGCCATGGGCATCCCCAAGCTTAGGCTCTTCTTACTCCTTATTCCTTCATCCATCGTAAGATAACGCAAAACTTGAAAACTTCAATCACACAAAACTCAACAAAACCTTCGTGAGATCCGTTAGTATAAGAAAGCAAATCACTACTATAAGTGTTGTAGAAAACCAATTCATATTTTATTCTTGCATTATATATACTATATTCCAACTTTTTTATGGCAAAAACTCATCAAAGAAAACCATAGAATCATCAAAACAAGCACACAACGCAAAGAAAACAGAATCTGTCAAAAACAGAACAGTCTGTAGTAATATGGAAATTTAGAATACTTCCGTAACTCCAAAAACTCTAAAAAATTAGTCAAGCCTTAGAAATTTGTATATTAACCTTCTGCAAAAATAATTGGTATTTTATCGCTCTCTGGTTAGAAACGAGAATTTTTTTCCTGAGCGCAAAAGTTTCTGTTTTTCAGCAAGATGAAACAACTATCACCCTAGAAGATCCTAAAGGATTTACTTGGCACAAACACTAATTAAAACGCAATCATAATAGTATCATAATTGTTCTAACACTCAAGATCAGAAAGCAAAAAGCAAAAATAAATTTTATTCATCGGGTTACCTCCCAACAAGCGCTATTGTTTTATGCCCTTAGCTAGGCATAATGCAAGGATCTAAGCTTTCTCATCTTTGTTTCGAGATCCATAGGATGCCCTCATGATTGATTCATATGGTGGCATAATTCTTGTTCTAGGAAAGTGTTCCATACCCTTCCTTAGTGGAAATTGAAACTTAATATTGCCTTCTTTCATATCAATCACGGCACCAATAGTGCGTCAAAACGGTCTACCAAGAATAATTGGACAAGACAGATTGCAATAAATATCAAGAACAATAAAATATATGGGCACACAATTCCTATATGCAATAATAAGAACATCATCAATTCTTCCCATAGGCTTTTTCATAGTAGAATCCGCCAAGTGCAAATTTAAAGAACATTCTTCAATATCGGTAAGACCAAGCACATCACATAAAGATTTCGGAATTGTAGAAACGCTAGAACCCAAGTCACACAAAGCAAAACACTCATAATTTTTAATCTTGACTTTGATAGTAGGTTCCCACTCATCATGTAATTTTCTAGGAATTGAAACTTCTAATTCCAACGTTTCTTCTAAAGCTTTCACCATGGCATCAACAATATGTTTAGTAAAAGCTTTATTTTGTTCGTAAGCATGGATTGAATTTATCATGGATTGCAACAAAGAAATACAATCAATCAAAGAGCAACTATCATAATGTCTTTGTGATCCAAAAGAGTGGGTACATCACTAGCTAAAGTTTTGACCTCTTCAAATCCACTTTTATCAATTTCTCTGTCACATCCTTAGTTCTGGCCTGACCTTTGCTTGCTTCCATGTGTGCATCATGTTTAAATTCAAATGAAATTTGAATTGAGGAATTTTCAAAAGCCTCAGGAAACCTCTAAAAATAACCAACATTTAAATCTTCTCAAATGAGTCCAAGAAAATGTTCCTGTTATTCCATGGAAATATTGGTAAGAGGTAAAATTTAAACCAATATTTTTGGAGTCACAGAGATATTTATTTTGGCCATTTGAATTAATCCAATAACTATTTGCTTTGGATTTATATTTAATATATATTAAATATGACTCCAATAATTCTGGAAGTTTGTGAGTGGCTTTGTATATATTTTAGCAAGCCACATAAAAACCTACAGAATTTATTTAAATGATTTAGTTGCTAAACTAAATCAAAACAGAGGAAGAAAAAAATAGAAAACTGAAATAATTAGAAAAAGGAGAGAGAGAAACTTACCTGGCCCAGCTCCACCAGGCCACCCACCTAATCTACCTGGCGGCCCAGCACTGTTGGCCCAGCCCAGCAGTCGCCCCCACCGTCTTCAACCTCCTGCCAGTAGGCAGGAGGGCGTGTGGTCGCCGCGCGTGGGCACGCGCGCGCCACCTCCTGCTTCCCCGGCCCTCCTAGTGATGCTACGACGACGCCCCGTGTCCCCTCGCTCCTCTCCCCCCTCGCTCTGGATCCCTTCCTCCTCCTCTGCTCTCTCTCTCTCACGGCCGCCCAAATCAGCCGGTGCCCGTCGCTGCAAAGCACTGCGCCCACCGCCGTCCCCTTGCCCCGTGGCTGTGACCTATAGCTCCGCCTCGATGTCGTGAAGCTCCAAGCCGAAGAACGCGCCTGCGGATGCCCAGCAGCGCCGTCGCCGATGCCATCTTCGTCCCCTGCACCGACGGCCGCCGTTGACCGATTCGTCGTCACCAGGCCGTCCCCGAGGCCGCTGAGATCACCTACGACCCCGCCGTGAGCTCCTCTACCTAACCCCTCTCTCTCCGCTGTCGTTCTGCTCCTCTAGCACCGTGGTCCACCGAAGCCGAAAGCTCACCGCCGCCGTGGTTCCTCGCCATCGTGGCCAGGGCCACCGCAGCCCGCGCCTGAGCACGTCACCGTGCTCGGTGAACCCCCAGGAGCACGTAGCACTCTTCGGCTTCTCCTTTAGTGCGCCGTAGCATCGCCACCGTTCGCGCCCGAACTCCGGCCGCTGCGGAAGCGGACGCCACCGTCGATCTAAGTCGTCTCCGGCGACCCCACTAGCACCAGACGACGCGGACGAGGCTCGGGGTTCCAACGGTGCCATCCGCGCCTCGAACCGTGGCCTGTGCTACGATTCCGCGCATCGCCGCCGTCTCGGACCTTGCCGGCAGTTAGTCGCCGGTAGGTTTGACCGAGTTGACCAAGGTTTGACCCCCCTGGGTCATTAACATGTGGGCCCGAGGCCCTGCTAATTTAGTTTAGATGCTAATTAAATTTTAGCTAACCCACTGACTCGCTGACTGTGGGCCCCAGCCCTTCTAATTACTTTAGTTAAGAGTTAACTAAACCCTAGTTAGTGCTGAGTCAATGACAGGTGGGGCCCAGCCCTGTTAACTATTTAGGATTAGTTTAAATTAATTTTAGTTTAACTAATTACACTGACACGCGGGACCCACTGTCAGGTTTGACCCGGACCAGCCCCTGTTGACCTGCTGACGTCATGCCAACGTCATGCTGATGCAGTAAACCCTTTTCTAGATTTTAAATAAATCTAAATGATTTATTTATTTCAGAAAATGTCCTAAACTTCTAAAAATCATAGAAATTCAACCGTAACTCCGAATCAAACAAATTATATATGAAAAATGATCAGAAAAATCCAATCTATCCATCTGTACTATTTTTCATGCATGTTAGAACAACTTATAGCTGCTGTTTAGCACAAATCATATAAATGACATTTGAATTTCACATATGGAGTTTGGTTTTGAACTTAGGGTTCAAACCAACTTCATTTAACCTTGTTGCTAGCTGCATTAGCTCAAACCACAGCATATTGCCATGTCGCACTCATGCATCATATTGTTGCATTGCATTGATTGTGTTCTTTCTCTGTTGCCGGTGTTTGTCCCCTCTCGATAGACGTGGTTCGACGATGAGTTCGATGACACCGATGAAGAGCTATGTTATCTTCAGAAGTGCCAGGCAAGCAAAACCCCCTTGTTCATTCTGATACAATCCCACTCTCTCGCTCCTGCTCTCTTTTACTGCATTAGGACAACAACGATTCATCTTTTACTTGTTGCGGTAGCTGAACCCCTTTATCCTCTGCATGACCTGTCATTGCCACAGTAAATAGATGAAACCCACTAGCATGAGTAGGAGTTGTTTGAGCCTTGTTGTGCCTACTCATTCATGTTTGTTTGTCATGCCTGCTACTGCTTAGAGTTGAGTCAGGTCTGATTCATCGGGAATGAATCAGAGGTGTGTGAGCATGTCCTACTGTGTGTGAGCTAAGTGTGTGAACACGATTTGGTAAAAGGTATCGGTGAGAGGCCATGTAGGAGTACATGGTGGGTTGTCTCATTGAAGCCGTCCTTAGGAACTGAGTTCTGTGTTTGTGATCCATGACTCAGCTACTACCATACATTGGGCCCTGAAATATGACCCCGCTCGACTTCTTATTCACCCAAGTCCTCTGTCCAGGAGTTGCAAGTAGTTTCTGGTGTTTGTAGCTTACTGGAGGCCGTGGACAGCGCTGACCGTAGGGGTGGGCTGTGATGCGGTAGGTACGTGGCACGGTGTACCGGATACCCGTTAGGTATCTCGGGAACCCTGCACACATCGTTTGGGGCTATGAGCGAAACTCCGGCCGGATCTCCTCATGGATGGAACCCGAATAGGCGATAAACCTGGACTAGAGACTTGAGTGTTTAGGTAGGTCATGGTCTACACCCACGTCGGCTTTCGCTTGAAGTCTGCCGAGCACATGTCGTGTGCAGACGCTAAGTGGTGGAAACATGTATGAAGAAGTACACCCCTGCAGGGTTAACATCATCTATTCGAATAGCCGAGTCCGCGGTAAAGGACTTCTGGGTTGCTTATGTCAGTTCATAGACAAGTGAAAGTGGATACCCTAAAGTACGCAAGATAAGCGTGAGTGCTATGGATGGCGTTCTCGTAGGGAGACGGGAGCGGATCCATAGTGGTGTATTGATATGGTGAATATGTGGACTCGTCTGCCCCACCTCAAAGAGTTACTTGCAGTCGTAGTTCAGGATAGCCACTGAGTCAAAGCTGGCTTGCTGCAGTTAAACCCCACCACCCCCTTGTTGATAATGATGCATATGTAGATAGATCTGATGTAAGTCTTGCTGGGTACATTTGTACTCACGTTGCTTAATTTATGTTTTTGCAGAGAGACTTCAGTCTCGCTAGTAGTACCTCGTGGACTTCGACGTTTAGCTTGTTACCTCAGCTACGATCTTGTGCCCTCGGCAGGATCTGGTAGATAGTCAGGCTTCTCAGCCTTTTTCATTTGTAGATGTCTGTACTCAGATATGTTAAGCTTCCGCTCGTGCTTGACTTGTTTGCTCTGAATGTTGGGTCATGAGACCCCTGTTTGTAATATCTCGCTCCTCGGAGCCTAATGATTAAATACTTGAGTTGTAGAGTCATGTTGTGATGCCATGTTGTATTTGCACATATCGAGCATATTGTGTGTCTGTTATTGAAATGCTTGGTATGTGTGGGATCTGACTATCTAGTTGTTTATTCTTAGTAGCCCCTCTTACCGGGAAATGTCTCCTAGTGCTTCCACTGAGCCATGGTAGCTTGCTACTGCTCCAGAACACTTAGGCTGGCCGGCATGTGTCCTTCTTCGTTCCTGTGTCTGTCCCTTCGAGGAAATGTCACGCGATAAATACCAGAGTCCTGTTAGCCCGCTACAGCCCGGTTCACCGGAGTCCTGCTAGCCCAGTGCTACAACCTGGATTCACTCGCTGATAACCGACACGTTCGATGCTGGGTCATGGATGCCTGTCCCTGTAAGTTTGTGCCACTTTGGGTTTACAACTAGCCATGTCAGCCCGGGCTCCTTATCATATGGATGCTAGCGACATCATCATATACGTGAGCCAAAAGGCGCAAATGGTCCCGGGCAAAGGTAAAGCGACACCCGTGGGAATACCGTGCGTGAGGCTGCAAAGTGATATGAGGTGTTACAGGCTAGATCGATGTGACATTGAGTCAGGGTCCTGACAACGTTGGTATCAGAGCTTGACTGCCTGTAGGATTACCAAGCCAAACTGGTCGAAGTCGAGTCTAGAAATGCTTTAGTTATGTAAGGGAATTGATTGTGGGATGGAACGTTAGGCTCTTTTTACTCCTTATACCTCATGCCCTTCTGATCTGAGTCATCTTATCTTTTCTACGGGGTTAAGGAACTAGGCTTTCTCTTCTTTCTATCAGGATCACGTGTTACTAATCTGTAGACTTGTAAGATTGTTGGACTTAAGCCTCGTTTCAGTTCCTATTACCTCCGTATGTTAATTGTTGATCTCGAAACCTTGATATTGGGCTTCTGAGTGGTTATGCCACCATTTTTGTGAATGTCTCAAATCTTTTCTGAGCATTTACAGCCGTTATGATGTCCGAGTCAACCCAGGTTTCTAAATAGTCTGATGCATTTGCAAATCCCTTCTTCCCGTTCCCGATGTCCCTTTGGTCAGATTAATCACACAAATTAGTGAGTTGAGGTACCTTATTGCCTCGACATATATGTTGGAGTTAATAATTATGACCCTAAGTGCTTAGGGGATCATCTAGTGGTCTAGCCATGATCTGTGTTTCCAGTGTGATGATTCTGGCCGTCATTATCGAAAGCATCCCGTGATGCCATTTAGTTAGTAGGCATTCTATTTCTGGGTTCTGAACCCGAGATTCACCTCATTTACCTCATGTTGATAGTGTTGCTAGTTCCTTTAGGAAATTAGTAACTTTTGCATTAGTCCTCGAGGTCCATGGTATTTTCCTTCTTCCAAATACTATGAACCACTTATGGCAGTAGTTTGTTGGATCAAAAGATCATAACAGGAGTGCTCTCGATGGGTTCTCTATTCTATATTGCAACTCTGCTAGTTCAACTTTTCTGCATGGGTTATCCGGAAATTTTTTGTTGAACTTGGTTCAACATACTAATCTATGCATCCACAACTCAGAAAATTATATGTTCTTTGAGTTGTCCCTCTTAGTTGTATTCTGACCCCTATCTATCATTTGATAGTTAAGAGTATGCGTGCATTCGTTCATCGATACCTATTACTCTTGTGGTCCGTCAAGCCATTCTATCGCGGAATGACTAGGAGAAACAAACTCCAGTACCTCTTCCATATCCAGGATTGGGTCAAGAAGTTGTGCTCCGCAGAACAAAATGCCAATCCAGCTTTTGCTCTGTTCTACCTTGGAGTATTACCATCTTTTATATCGGGATTATTGTAGGAATTGCACCCCATCCTATGAACTCTTGGTACAGTGATACTTCTTGCCATCATTGTTCATTCCTCGGTTCTTGTGTTATTGTAACCGGAATGCCGACAAGTGAATCGCGGTGTGTGAAATCAATACTGCTAGCAACTCCATTGCTTGGTAGTTAAATGGACAATAACCTCATTCTTAACGTGTTTGTTCTTGAATCATCATTCTAAGATTGATCATGCTACCTTGTCCATCTTCCTGGTGCACATTTTGATTGATGAGTTAGGATTTTGTCAAGTCCTCGCTCATTTGATCATATCGTCTTGCCTAAAAAGCAAGATTGTTCTCAAGCTTAGTAACATACCGGCGGTTCGTGATTTTCCGAATATCTTCTCGAAAGTATCACCAGGTTGTCACCTGACTGTTATGTTGAGCTCGTGATCAAGTTGGTTTATCCTGTAAACCACCCTTTCTCCAAGAATTTGTGTTGGGTACCCCTGAGCTAGTTGGCTAAGCTGAACAACAACTTGGAGAGTTGGAAGATGAAAGCTTGTCCGATTTAGTTCATCTTAAGGGATATCTTGTGTGTGTGTGTGTGTGTGTTGAAGATAGATGATATCTTTATTGGTTGATCCTCGTGATCAATTGTTGGATCTATTATCTTACCCAAACCTTTGATTTGAGTATGGGCTGTCGTCAAATCAAATCAGAACCAACGATATTCATAATGTTGTCTTACTTGTGGTTGTTCCTCGAGCATACACCATTATATCTTTCGGGTCTGACCAATGCTATCACCTTGTTCACATAATTGTGGAATTCCACTACTATGGAAACCTGGATGAGTTGTTGTTGAGCCCATTGACAACATCCTTATCTCCTCCATGATTTTGTTGAACGTTAAGGTAGTGTTGGAAACTTGTGTAAGCATTATCTTCATGGTTCGTTCGTGAAGCATATGTTTGGACAAAAGAAGTGAGTCCCTCTAATTCATGTGCACTTGATGCAAGTTGCCGCCATGAATTTGAGAAGGCTTGTTTTACCTCCTTTGGAATCACCCCAAGTCAGTCATGCACGTGCGAAGAATTTTGTGGTCTGTTAGACTGATCATCTTCATTCCATGTGTATATCCTAGCACACCAAGCCACTGATTGAGTTGTTCAAAGATAAAGGAGTCTGTCCAAGGTGAACTCTTTGGACTTCCACGCGTGGAGACTTCAATGTCATTAATGATGGTTCCCCACCTGAACTCGGTAGTGTTTTATTGTAAGACTACCATGTGATAATGTTTGTCTGGGACAACGTGTTCACATGTGTGTAGCAGAACCAGCTCATGTTTTGGAGCTTGCTATCGTAGTTTATCTCCCGAGAATCCCGCAACGTCATCTCGTCGATTTGTGTTGCAAACTTTCATTTTCTTCCTAGACTCGATGAGTCTGGAATATCCTGACACCAACCAGATCTGAATCTCAGGCAGATATGATGGTTGGAACATTTCCCAAGAATTATAATATTGGTCTCGCAATAACCGGTAAAGTGAATGTCGTGGCCAACACACCCCGCCGGGAGACCTAATATTGTAGTATCTTGATTGAAGAAGTTGGCCACCTCCCCATAAGGATTTCGCAGGATTTACCTCCGTAGTTATTCCTTATGGATTCTTGTGCTCCCGAAGTCCGACCTTTTACTTGATGTTCTAGATATCAAACCATAATTATCTATGGATTACGCTAGCACATCAAGGAGAACATTAGAAGCCGAGTGCTAAATGTCTCTCGGTCGATCATGCAGATTTTGGTTCCTTGGCCTCGCTAAGGTGAAATCTGAGAAAGTGTTATCCTCCTTTGCATCTGCATCGTCCATCGCTATTCATCATGGTAGTATGTTGTGTTGTCAGCACCCTTGACACGGATGTTGATAAAACCTTGATGATTGTGGAAATGCTCAAGTTCTTGAGAGCACGCACAAGCGCTACGTGTTATCGTCGGCACTAACTGGGATTCCTCTCAGTTTCCTCGGTAATGCTATGACCTTTTTAAACAGTGAATTCACTCTCTATTGTTGGGTTCTTCCCCAGTTACCAGAATCATTCCCAGCATTTGCATTTTGTTCCCAGCTTGCACCGCCAATGTGCCATTCTACCATGGGTCCCTTCCATTTCCGGTGGTAAGCAAATTCATCCAATACGTTGTCTTCAACAAGGTAATCCACATCATCCAAGTCCGAGTATGCCATTCTACCGACCCCCTCCAAACGATCGCTCGAGAATTGCCTTAGGCTGGTTTAAAGAGTTTCAATGATCTCTGAATCAAAGGTAATTCTTTTTGCCACTTAAGGGGATATATCTACGAGTCACCATCCCTAAGGTGCCTCGTTGTGGTATCATGGCAACTCAACTCCTCGCTACGTTGACAATCGTTTACCACCTTTTTAAGTGTGGAATTGTTGTCTACCTAGTGAACCCTCGTCATCTGTTCCACTCCATCCCTCTAGAGGTGTGCTTCGTCTCTCAGCTCGAGAGATGTTGCTATGTCTCTTTCCGAGAGTTAATCCTGAGTTGTTCGACCTTCGAGAAGATTGATCCTTCTAGAGTTCCCTTCTCCTCTCGTTGTCATGTTGGTTGGAGTTCTCGGAGCAAGACATCAAGATAATGATGGTGATCAAATCAACACTCTTATAGAGTGCACCCTGGATCGTGAAGATTATGTTAGTTTGCGTTCCCCCTTCACCTTACCCTACGCTTGAATCTCGGGACGAGATTTTTGTTTAGTGGGGGTGAGTTGTCACATCCCTAGTTCTGGCCTGACCTTTGCCTGCTTCCATGTGTGCATCATGTTTAAATTCAAATGAAATTTGAATTGAGGAATTTTCAAAAGCCTCAGGAAACCTCTAAAAATAACCAACATTTAAATCTTCTCAAATGAGTCCAAGAAAATGTTCCTGTTATTCCATGGAAATATTGGTAAGAGGTAAAATTTAAACCAATATTTTTGGAGTCACAGAGATATTTATTTTGGCCATTTGAATTAATCCAATAACTATTTGCTTTGGATTTATATTTAATATATATTAAATATGACTCCAATAATTCTGGAAGTTTGTGAGTGGCTTTGTATATATTTTAGCAAGCCACATAAAAACCTACAGAATTTATTTAAATGATTTAGTTGCTAAACTAAATCAAAACAGAGGAAGAAAAAAATAGAAAACTGAAATAATTAGAAAAAGGAGAGAGAGAAACTTACCTGGCCCAGCTCCACCAGGCCACCCACCTAATCTACTTGGCGGCCCAACACTGTTGGCCCAGCCCAGCAGTCGCCCCCACCGTCTTCAACCTCCTGCCAGTAGGCAGGAAGGCGTGTGGTCGCCGCGCGTGGGCACGCGCGCGCCACCTCCTGCTTCCCCGACCCTCCTAGTGACGCTACGACGACGCCCCGTGTACCCTTGCTCCTCTCCCCCCCTCGCTCTGGACCCCTTCCTCCTCCTCTGCTCTCTCTCTCTCTCTCACGGCCGCCCAAATCAGCCGGTGCCCGCCGCTGCAAAGCACCGCGCCCACCGCCGTCCCCTTGCCCCGTGGCTGTGACCTCTAGCTCCGCCTCGATGTCGTGAATCTCCAAGCCGAAGAACGCGCCTGCGGATGCCCAGCAGCGCTGTCGCTGACGCCATCTTCGTCCCCTGCACCGACGACCGCCGTCGACCGATTCGTCGTCACTAGGCCGTCCCCGAGGCCGCTGAGATCACCTACGACCCCGCCGTGAGCTCCTCTACCTAACCCCTCTCTCTCCGCTGTCGTTCTCCTCCTCTAGCACCGCGGTCCACCGAAGCTGAAAGCTCACCGCCGCCGTGGTTCCTCGCCGTCGTGGCCAGGGCCACCGCAGCCCGCGCCTGAGCACGTCACCGTGCTCTGTGAACCCCCAGGAGCACGTAGCACTCTTTGTCTTCTCCTTTAGTGCGCCGTAGCATCGCCACCGTTCGCGCCCGAACTCCGGCCGCCGCGGAAGCGGACGCCGCCGTCGATCTAAGTCGTCTCCGGCGACCCCACTTGCACCAGACGACGCGGACGAGGCTCGGGGTTCCAACGGTGCCATCCGCGCCTCGAACCGTGGCCTGTGCTGCGATTCCGCGCATCGCCGCCGTCTCGGACCTCGCCAGCGGTTACTCGCCGGCAGGTTTGACCGAGTTGACCAGGGTTTGACCCCCCCTGGGTCATTAACATGTGGGCCCGAGGCCCTGCTAATTTAGTTTAGATGCTAATTAAATTTTAGCTAACCCATTGACTCGCTGACTGTGGGCCCCAACCCTTCTAATTACTTTAGTTAAGAGTTAACTAAACCCTGGTTAGTGCTGAGTCAATGACAGGTGGGGCCCAGCCCTGTTAACTATTTAGGATTAGTTTAAATTAATTTTAGTTTAACTAATTACACTGACACGCGGGACCCACTGTCAGGTTTGACCCGGACCAGCCCCTGTTGACCTGTTGACGTCATGCCAACGTCATGCTGATGCAGTAAACCCTTTTCTAGATTTTAAATAAATCTAAATGATTTATTTATTTCAGAAAATGTCCTAAACTTCTAAAAATCATAGAAATTCAACCGTAACTCCAAATCGAACAAATTATATATGAAAAATGATCAGAAAAATCCAATCTATCCATATGTACTATTTTTCATGCATGTTAGAACAACTTATAGCTGCTGTTTAGCACAAATCATATAAATGACATTTGAATTTCACATATGGAGTTTGGTTTTGAACTTAGGGTTCAAACCAACTTCATTTAACCTTGTTGCTAGCTGCATTAGCTCAAACCACAGCATATTGCCATGTCACACTCATGCATCATATTGTTGCATTGCATTGATTGTGTTCTTTCTCTGTTGCCGGTGTTTGTCCCCTCTCGATAGACGTGGTTCGACGATGAGTTCGATGACCCCGATGAAGAGCTATGTTATCTTCAGAAGTGCCAGGCAAGCAAAACCCCCTTGTTCATTCCGATACAATCCCACTCTCTCGCTCCTGCTCTCTTTTACTGCATTAGGACAACAACGATTCATCTGTTACTTGCTGCGGTAGCTGAACCCCTTTATCCTCTGCATGACCTGTCATTGCCACAGTAAATAGATGAAACCCACTAGCATGAGTAGGAGTTGTTTGAGCCTTGTTGTGCCTACTCATTCATGTTTGTTTGTCATGCCTGCTACTGCTTAGAGTTGAGTCAGGTCTGATTCATCGGGAATGAATCAGAGGTGTGCGAGCATGTCCTACTGTGTGTGAGCTAAGTGTGTGAACACGATTTGGTAAAAGGTATCGGTGAGAGGCCATGTAGGAGTACATGGTGGGTTCTCTCATTGAAGCCGTCCTTAGGAACTGAGTTCTGTGTTTGTGATCCATGACTCAGCTACTACCATACATTGGGCCCTGAAATATGACCCCGCTCGACTTCTTATTCACCCAAGTCCTTTGTCCAGGAGTTGCAAGTAGTTTCTGGTGTTTGTAGCTTACTGGAGGCTGTGGACAGCGCTGACCGTAGGGGTGGGCTGTGATGCGGTAGGTACGTGGCACGGTGTACCGGATACCCGTTAGGTATCTCGGGAACCATGCACACATCGTTTGGGGCTGTGAGCGAAACTCCGGCTGGATCTCCTCATGGATGGAACCCGAATAGGCGATAAACCTGGACTAGAGACTTGAGTGTTTAGGTAGGTCGTGGTCTACACCCACGTCGGCTTTCGCTTGAAGTCTGCCGAGCACATGTCGTGTGCAGACGCTAAGTGGTGGAAACATGTATGAAGAAGTACACCCCTGTAGGGTTAACATCATCTATTCGAATAGCCGAGTCCGCGGTAAAGGACATCTGGGTTGCTTATGTCAGTTCATAGACAAGTGAAAGTGGATACCCTAAAGTACGCAAGATAAGCGTGAGTGCTATGGATGGCGTTCTCGTAGGGAGACGGGAGCAGATCCATAGTGGTGTATTGATATGGTGAATATGTGGACTCGTGTGCGCCACCTCAAAGAGTTACTTGCAGTCGTAGTTCAGGATAGCCACCGAGTCAAAGCTGGCTTGCTGCAGTTAAACCCCACCACCCCCTTGTTGATAATGATGCATATGTAGATAGATCTGATGTAAGTCTTGCTGGGTACATTTGTACTCACGTTGCTTAATTTATGTTTTTGCAGAGAGACTTCAGTCTCGCTAGTAGTACCTCGTGGACTTCGACGTTTAGCTTGTTACCTCAGCTACGATCTTGTGCCCTCGGCAGGATCTGGTAGATAGTCAGGCTTCTTAGCCTTTTTCATTTGTAGATGTCTGTACTCAGATATGTTAAGCTTCCGCTCGTGCTTGACTTGTTTGCTCTGAGTGTTGGGTCATGAGACCCCTGTTTGTAATATCTTGCTCCTCGGAGCCTAATGATTAAATACTTGAGTTGTAGAGTCATGTTGTGATGCCATGTTGTATTTGCACATATTGAGCATATTGTGTGTATGTTATTGAAATGCTTGGTATGTGTGGGATCTGACTATCTAGTTGTTTATTCTTAGTAGCCCCTCTTACCGGGAAATGTCTCCTAGTGCTTCCACTGAGCCATGGTAGCTTGCTACTGCTCCGAAACACTTAGGCTGGCCGGCATGTGTCCTTCTTCGTTCCTGTGTCTGTCCCTTCGGGGAAATGTCACGCGATAAATACCAGAGTCCTGTTAGCCCGCTACAGCCCGGTTCACCGGAGTCCTGCTAGCCCAGTGCTACAGCCTGGATTCACTCGCTGATGACCGACACGTTCGATGCTGGGTCATGGATGCCTGTCCCTGTAAGTTTGTGCCACTTTGGGTTTACGACTAGCCATGTCAGCCCGGGCTCCTTATCATATGGATGCTAGCGACATCATCATATACGTGAGCCAAAAGGCGCAAACGGTCCCGGGCAAAGGTAAAGCGACACCCGTGGGAATACCGTGCGTGAGGCCGCAAAGTGATATGAGGTGTTACAGGCTAGATCGATGTGACATTGAGTCAGGGTCCTGACATTCTCAACAAGATTTTCACCCTCCGAATTATCGGGACGCCTTCTAGCTAAAGTTGACTTTTCTCCAGTCCCTTTTTCATCAATCTTAACTTTACTAAACAAGGAACCAATATAAGAAACACCAATCATTTTAAGATCTTCATCAGTTTTATGAAAGCAATCACTAGAAAATGCCTTTTCTAAGAATTCTCTTTTAGCTCTAAGCATAGCAGTTCTTTTCTTAGTTTCATCCATAGAAACATAAAGAGCTTTAATTGATTCCTCAACCTTAGGCACAAAAATTTACATCTTGGGATTTTCTACATCATGATAAATTCTATCAATACTTCTAGATAAATCATCAATCTTATTCAACTTTTCTTCTATGGTAGTGTTGAAAACTTTTTGCGTGTTGATAAATTATTTAATATAATTCTCATAATCAGAGGTGTTCCTATTATTATTATAAGATTGATTGCCATAATAATTACCATAATTATTATAGGAATTACTAGGAAAAGGCCTAGGATTAAAATTACCTCTATAAGCATTGTTGTTGAAATTGTTTCACAAGATAAAATTAACATCGACGGCATCACTATTTTGCTCAATCAAAGTAGACACAGGCATATCATTAAAATCAATAGGAACATTTTTACTAGCATCCAATTTCATAAGAGCATCAACTTTTTCACTCAAAGAAGAAATTTCTTCAACCGAATTAACTTTTTTACTAGTAAGAGCTCTTTAGGTATGCCATTGTGAATAATTTGCCATAATATTATCAAGCAATTTGGTGGCTTCACCCAAAGTAATTTACATAAAAGTACCACCCGCGGCGGAATCTAAAAGATTACGAGAAACAAAATTCAACCCTGCATGAACATTTTGTATGATCATCCAAAGATTTAACCCATGAGATGAGCAATTCCTTAGCATCATTTTCATCCTTTCCCAAGATTGTGAGACATGCTCATGTTCAAGTTGCTTGAATTCATGATCTGGGTTCTAAGGGAAATAATTGTTGCGGGCGGAAAATACTTAGTGATAAAAGCATCTTTGCACTTATTCCAAGAATCAATACTATTGCGAGGCAAAGAAGAAAACCATTTTCTTGCAGAATCACGCAAAGAAAATGGAAATAATTCAAAATATCATTGTCCACATATTTCTTCTTTCGCATATCGCAAAATTCCACGAATGTGTTAAGATGGGACGTGGCATCCTCATTTGGAGTACCGGAAAATTGACCTTTCATAACAAGATTCAACAAAGCAGTATTAATATCACAATATTCCGCACTAGTGGCGGGAGCAATTGGAGTGCCAATAAAATCATTGTTGTTGTTATTTGAGAAATCACACAACTCGGTAAGATTGCACTCAAAAACAGATCCGGCAAGAAAACGACAAATGAAAAAGAGGGCGAATAAAATAGCAAATTTTTTTGAAGTGGGGGAGAGGAAAACAAGAGGCAAATGGCAAATAATGTAAATTGCGAGGAGATGAGATTTGTGATTAGGAACCTGGTAGATGTTGAAGATCCTCCCCGGCAACGGCGCTAGAAATTCCTTTTGATGCGGCTTGAAGCTACGTCGGTATTTCTCCAAAGAGGGAGGGATGATGCAGCATAGCGGCAGTAGGTATTTCCCTCAGTGATGAAACCAAGGTTATCGAACTAGTAGGAGAACCAAGCAACACTACATAAACATCACCTGCACACAAATAACAAATACTCGCAACCCGACGTGTAAAAGGGGTTGTCAATCCCTTTTGGGCAGCGGCACCAGAAATTGGCAAACAGACGCGAGAGAGTTGTAAACATTGATAGAGCGAACGCCAAAAAAAATAAAGTGTAGCAAGGTATCTTTGTATTTTTGGGTTTAATAGATCTGAAAATAAAAGGCAAATAAAATAGATCGCAATGGTAAATAATATGAGAAATAGACCCGGGGGCCGTAGGTTTCACTAGTGGCTTCTCTCGAGAAAAATAACAAACGGTGGGTGAACAAATTACTGTTGGGCAGTTGATAGAATTTCAAATAATCATGACGATATCCATGTTGGGGAACGCAGTAATTTCAAAAAAAATCCTACGCACTTGCAAGATCTATCTAGGTGATGCATAGCAACGAGAGGGGAAGAGTATGTCTATGTACCCTCGTAGACCGAAAGCAGAAGCATTACGACAATGCGGTTGATATAGTTGTACGTCTTCATGATCCAACCGATCCTAGTACCGAAGCTACGGCACCTCCGCGATCTGCACATGTTCAGCTCGGCGACGTCCCTCGTACTCTTGATCCAGTTGAGGCCGAGGGAGAGTTTTGTCAGCACGACGGTGTGTTGACAGTGGTGATGAAGTTACTGGCGCAGGGTTTCGCCTAAGCACTACGACGGTATGACCGAGGTGTGTATCTGTGGAGGGGGGCACCGCACACGGCTAAAACAATTGTCAACTCGTGCGTCTATGGGGTGCCCCCTCCCTAGTATATAAAGGAGGGGATGAGGAGGAGGGCCGGCCTCAAGGGGTGCGCCCAAGGGGGGATTCCAACTCCTAGTAGGAGTAGGTTCCCCCCTTTCCTATTCCAAGTAGAAGAAGAAGGAAGGAGAAGGAGAGGGAGAAGGAAAGAGGGAGGCGCCACCCCCTCGTCCAATTCGGACCAGCCCATGGGGGGCGCGTGGACACCCCTTGAGGCCCTTCTCTCCTTTCCCGTATGGCCCATTAAGGCCCACTACTTCCCCTAGCGAATTCTCGTAACTCTCCGGTACTCCGAAAAATACCCGAATCACTCGGAACCTTTCCGATGTCCGAATATAGCCTTCCAATATATCGATCTTTACGTCTCGACCATTTCGAGACCCCTCGTCATGTCCGTGATATCATCCGGGACTCCGAACAAACTTAGGTCATCAAATCACATAACTCATAATACAAATCATCATCGAACGTTAAGCGTGCGGACCCTACGGGTTCGAGAACTATGTAGACATGACCGAGGCACATCTCTGGTCAATAACCAATAGCGGAACTTGGATGCTCATATTGAATCCTACATATTCTACGAAGATCTTTATCGGTCAAACCGCATAACAACATATGTTGTTGCCTTTGTCATCGGTATGTTACACTACAGGAATCAGGAACTTTGCCATATGCCATGGCTGACGGCAAAGGCATGCCTTGCGGACAGCAAAGGCCTTTGCTGTCAGCCAGCAGACGGCAAAACGTCCGGCTGAATGAGCTATGGCAAAGGGCACTTTGTCGTCTGCTGGCGGACAGCAAAGATGCAAAGGCCTTTGCCATCAGCCAGCGGACGACAAAGAGCCATCTGCTGGCAGACGGCAAAGGCTATAGGCTCTTTGCCATCAGCGAGCAGACGACAAAGAGGCCTCTTTGCCCTCTACCAGCAGATGGCAAAGAGCCTATATTGCCCCATTTAATTCTGTTTTTTCTTATAGCAATTCATTTTCACAGAAACTCACACACACACACACACAAACACACACAGATGTGTGTGTGTGTGTGTGTGACCAATATAGCATATCCAACACATATTACCAATAGTCATGAACACATATATATCCAACACATATCCATGAACACATATCCAACACATGTTACCAATAGTAGCAAGTTTCACAAAGTCAAAACAAAAACTAAAGACAAGCACTCCATATATGAAATTACAAGAAATGACCTAAAACTAAATATCTATTTTCCTAAAACTATCTTATTACTAAGATCTTCTCTGGATCTTCTTCTTTTCTTCCAACCTGCATAACAAATACACTAAGAAAGAGAGAATGGGTTAGGAGTAGAAATGTAGCATTTCACTTGGTGAAATGCAATGCTGTAGGAGCCAGCACTTGAGATGTCACACCCTAGCTGGTTGATGCATTAGAGTGTTGCATCATGTCTACTTTTACAGAAACTTGAAATGGGGATGACAGAACCCCCAGCACCCCCCTGGAAACAACTAGGGTTTACTAAAATTATTTTCAATGAAACCAAAATGCCCTTCACAAAATGTTCATCATTTCTGGATTGGGTTAAAACCCCTGGCAAAAATGGTGCACTCTTTTCTAGGACATTCTGGATTTTTTGAATTAAATCATAAGTATTTGAATTTGGGCATTTAAATGTTATAAAATATTTTAAATGCTCAAATAATTCTGGAAATAAGTGTGGGCTGTTAGGAATAATCCCAACAGAGCCCACAATTATTTTCAGGATTTTAGTAAGTGTTTAAGTATTTTTAATAAAGCCACAAACTTACAAAAAAATAGGAAAACAGAAATAAAAGAGGAGCAGGAAACTTACCTGGCCGCAGCCCACCTGGCCGGCCCAACACTGTGCTGGCCCGTGCCAGCCAGCTGCTTCTCCCTCGCCAGGCAGGCACAGAGGTGACGCCGGCGAGCACGAGCTCGCCACGGCGTCAGCTGCTTGCCGCCCGCGAGGCCAAGACACTTGGGCGAGCTCCAGGTCACCGCCCCGACCCCGTGGACATCTCATTCGCCCCCTGCCTCTCTCCCTCGCTCCCTCGAAGCCATGGCCGACGCAGCCGCCGTCGTCTTGCCACCGTAGCCGCAGCCACCGTCGTCCCCGTGTCACCCCACCGTGCCCACAAGCTCCGCAACATCTCCCTTGACCTCCTCGACGAGCCACGAGGCCTCGGACGCGCTGCAACGCCGCCACCACTGCCGTTCCCCTTGTCGGTCACCGGAGATCGTCGCCGATGATTCGCCGCCTCCCAAGCTTCCCCGAGCCCGCTTCGACGCCCGCTGCACTCGCTGTGAGCTTCTCTCTCTTCTCCCCCTAGCCACATCGCTCGAGCTGCCTTCTAACCCTGTTGGCCATCACGGCCGAGAGCACGGCTCCACCGGCCATGTCCCCGCCATGGCCACAGGCGTGTGGCCTCGATTCCAAGCGCGTCACCACACTCACCACATTCCCAGGAGCCTAACGCACCACTCCTCGTGCCTCGCCATGCCCCGTAGCTTCGGGTTCATCCTCGCCCGAACTCCGGCGACCGCCAAGGTCGTCGCCGGCGTCGTTCTCGGCCTCCCCGAGCTCCACTTTCTCCACCAAATGACGCGGCTCGCTCCCCGCGTCACGTAGCTGCTCTCCGCCGTCGATTTGGTCGCTGGAGACGCAAACGCGAGCCCCTCCGCCGCATCTGTCATCGCCAGCGTCAAGCCGCCGGCGAGTTGACCACGTCTGACCCGTGTGGGCCCAAGTTGACTTCCCCCCTGAGCCTATGACAGGTGGGGCCGACCTATTAATTAGTTTAGGATTAGTGCTAACTAATTATAGTTAGTTTAGGTCACTGACATGTGGGCGCAGGCCCCACTGACAGTTAGTTAGTATTAACTTAATCCTATTAGTTAGTTGAGACACTGACAGACAGGGCCCACCAGTCAGGTTTGACTGGCCCTGGCGCCTTTGACTCGCTGACGTCACAGTGATGCAGTGCTGACGCAATTATTCATTTTCTGGATTTATTTTTATATAGGAAATTCCAAAAATAGCCAAAACTTCTAAAAATCATAGAAAATCAACCATAGCTCCAAATCAAACATATTATATATGAAAAATGATCAGAAAAATTCAATCTATCCATCTGTAATGGTTTCATGCATGACAAACCACTTTAACCTTGCTGTTTAGGTGAAACAATCTAATACACTTATTATGCATAAGAACTTTAACCTTAATTTGAATCTTTGATTCAAATGGACCCATTTCAACTTGTTTCACATTGCATTAGGCAGGACACATCATTTTGCCATGTCATAGCATGCATCATATTGTTGCATATTGTCATGTGTTGATTATGTTCTGTGTGTCCTTCATGGTAGGTTCTGCCTCCGAAGATATCTCTGAGTATCCAACTGAAGGGCGGTACCCTACTACCACTCCATCAGGCAAGCAGCCCCATTGATCATATCGATACAATACAATCCCATGTTCTCGCATCTGCTCTCATTTACTGCATTAAGACAACATCGTTTCAAACTGCTATGTGCTACGGTAGTTGAACCCTTATCCTCTGCATGACCTGTCATTGCCACAGTAACTAGATGAAACCCACTAGCATGTGTAGGAGTTGATTGAGCCATGTTTGTGTTTCCTACCTTGCTATGCCTTCTATGCTTAGAGTTGTGTCAGGTCTGGTTCATCTGGGTGATGGGCTAGAGTGAAATGATTTTGTCGGTAATGTGAGGGATATGTTGAACATGATTTGGTAAAGGTATCGATAAGAGGCCATGTAGGAGTACATGGTGGGTTGTTTCATTGAGGCCGTCCCTAAGAACTGAGATCTGTATGTGTGATTTAAGATTCAGTTACTACCATACATTGGGCCCGAAACCAATGGACCCTCTCGGCTTCTTAATCACCCTAGTACTCTGTCCAGGAGTTGCAATTAGTTTCTGGTGTTTGTAGGTTACGTGTTGGTGGCCATGCATAGCGCTGACCCTAGGGGTGGGCTATGTTGCGGTAGATGCACCGTGGCCGGGTATGCCGGGCGCCCGTTTGGCGTCTCGGGACCCTGTTCACATCGTTCGGGGCCGTATGTGGAAACCTCGGCCGGACTCCCTGCGGATGGAAGCTGGATAGGCGATAAACCTGGACTAGAGACTTGAGTGTTTAGGTAGGCTGTCGGAGTAAATAGCCATGGGTAGCCTAGCCGGCTTCTCCTGGCCCTTCTGAAAAAGTTACGAGCCCGCCCGGCTCTCAAGAATCCAAGACATGGGGCCGCCTTCCCCTAGCTGGCTGCAACCCAGGCTGGCTTTCGGAAGGCGGTCCGACTTTAGCCCTCATGAGAAGGCCGACTCCAAGAAGCCGGCCATGAGAAGGCCGACTCCAAAAAGCCGGCTCCCTATAAAGTGATCAAGACCGTACCCACAAAGTTTGCACCCACCTAATGGCGGTGCGACGGGGCGTGGCTACAGTAAAGCCTGCCACCCCAGAATCCCGAAGCACGCCTGGCATGGTGCGCCGTACGGGCTAGGCACGACCCGTCCGGCGCAGCACTGTTGCCATGTTGACCCTGGCATCACCCACGACGGGCCACCAGCGTGGCCCACAGACGGTGGGCCCCTTTGAGCAGAGAGACGCCCGAAGGCGGCCACGCCTCCAGCTAGTTGGCCCAAGACAGAGCCGACTCCCCGTAGCCGGCTTGCCGCCTTCCTCGAAGAGGACGCCCCATTAAGGAGACAAGATGCGGTAAGGCTACAGCAATCGCCTAACAGGCGGCGGTACTGTAGCCGCGCTTACCACGATGAAGCCCACGTCAGCAAGATGGAGCCACAATAACCAGCCGCCGACCAGGCCCTGGACAGTGGGGCCTGCCTGTCGACCAAGGGGCCGGCAGCCGGCGGGTCCCACCAGTCGGCAGGCCCCAGCAGCCGGCGCAGAAGCCGGCGAGCGCAGTCACAGACGGCTGGGCCCCATGCCCAGTCGGATTACCATTGTACCCCCAGGGGGTAGGCCTATATAAACCCCCCGGAGCACCCATGCAAAGGGTTCGACCCCCCGCTAGTTCTAGACACCACACAGGGAGTAGAAGCGGGCGAGCCGTGCCCTTCTTCCTCCTCCCCCCAAACAGCTCGAGGAGCATTGTGTAGCTACTTGATTCATCTAGTGAACATGCGGAGACCTCGTAGAGCAGTAGTAGGGGTGTTATCTCCACGGAGAGCCCCGAAGCTGGGTAAGATCCGCCGGCATGCATGTCTTCGCCTTATCCCGTTTCCAGGCACCGGCGATGTCTTACTGGCTCCCACAATGATAAGCGACCCGTTGGCATATGTCGCACCTACCACCCGACATTTGGTGCCCACCGTGGGGCCAGGTGCACCGTCGTCCGGAGACCTGTTCTGGACGGGAACCTTATTCCTCCCTCGCGAGCGTAGCCAGCCCGGCACGCCCGATGGCGCTTGCCACGATGCGCTGCAAGGCGTCACCGGCATCTGCGCGGCAAGCGGCCTCGCCGATCTCCTCGACGAAACTCTCACCTCTGACGAACTCGCCACCGATGCGGGAACCGACCACCTCGCCAACCTTCTCGGCCAGCTCCATGTCTCCAGCGAGCCCGCTGCGGACCTGGAGTCGGTTGGCTCCACCGACCCGATGCCTGTCGACTCCGACACAGCCTCCTACGACACCTTCCCCACCAACGTCACGATCTACAACGACCCACTTCCTCGAGCCAACGGCTGCGATGCCGTCACCGCCGAAGTGATGGTTGTCGGCCACGGCGGCCTGGCCGACGAGAGCGCCCACGACGCCTCGTGCACGGCGGCCCACGACTTGTCCGCTCCCCTCCCGGCTAATGCCGACGGTGAAGCACTGGAGGCACGCCGCCTCGCCCTCCTCGCAGAGGGCCGGAGGCTGGCCTTCGTAAGACGCCTCACTGAGGCCTACCAGCGCGAAGCTGACCGCGCCGCCTTCGGCACGCCGGCCCCGGGCGGGTCAAGCCGGGCCGGCCTTGTCAAGCAACGCGGCGCCGTCATCGCCGACACGCTGGGAGTCGACCTCCCGGTCTATGCCACTCCGCTCGAGAACTTGCGTGCCGCCCAGTCGGCTGTAGACGAGTTGGACGGCTTGGAGGCCGAAGACCTCCCCCACATGACCGCTACAGATACACGCTATGTCTTCTTCTGAGGGATCGCGCCAGGCGGTCGATCCGATGGCGGGCATCGTTCTCGCCGATTCCTTCGCGGCGGCCTAGCCGGCCGCTGAGAGTCGGGTGCGCCACTGGCGGCGAGGCGGGATATCTCTCTCCACGGGGCAGAGGCGGAGGCGGGTCGCCCCGCCATTCCATGGCTCGGGGATGACCGTCCGCGTCTCGCTCGATGGAGATCCGGGTCCGGCTGTGGCTGGCAGCCGGCTCCTTCTCGCGTCGCGCGCGGGTATTGCTCGTAGTCGGCGTCCGGGACGTCGCGCCGTGTTCTCGGCGTGGGGGAGGGCTTTCTGCGCGGGCATCGGCTTCGTGTCGCTGCGCGGCTGCGTCAATCAATTGCTGGATACACGCAGGCCCCACTGTCACGCTACAAGCTCAGATACACGCTACAGATCCACTTTGCCGCCTCCAACAATGTGGCCGAGTACGAGGCGCTCATACATGGGCTCCGGCTTGCCAAAGAACTTGGCATTCGCCGGATCCTATGTTATGGTGACTCGGACCTGGTAGTCCAGCAATCATCCGGCGACTGGGACGCCAAGGACGCGAATATGGTGAGCTACCGCTTCCTGGTCCAACAACTCAGCGGATACTTTGAAGGATGCGAGTTCCTCCATGTACCGCGAGCCGACAACGAGCCAGCCGATGCCCTGGCTCGAATAGGCTCCACTCGGCAAGCAATTCCAACCGGCATCGCTCTACAACGCCTCCTCAAGCCGTCTATCAAGCCGTCTTCGGAATCCGATTCCATCTTCGTGCCGCCTGACCCCGATGCGGCCGGGTCCGGCTCGAAGAACCAAGTAGGCGACCCCAAGACCCCCGTAGCCGGCCCGGCGACTTCGGCAGCCGGCTCGGGGACTTCGGCGGCCGGCTCGGGGACTTCGGCAGCCGGCTCGGGAACTTCGGCAACCGGCTCGGGGACTGCCACGACCGGCTCGGGGACTGCGGCAGCCGGCCCGGGGACTGCACCAGCACTACAGCCGGCGGCCGACTCTAGCACCTCACCGCCCAGCCCGCCCACCCTGGTGGCAGTAGCCACTTTGGCAGTAGAAGAAGTCGCGGCTCCATCATGGGCTCAGTCCATCCTCAACTTCCTAGTAAACCAAGACCTGCCGACTGACGAAACAGAAGCAAGACAAGTCCAGCGTCGAGCCGGAGCGTACACAATCGTCAACAGAGAACTACTCAAGCGCAGAGTCACTAGAATCCTCCAACGGTGCGTCGAGCAAGAGAAGGGCATTGCAATCCTCACAGACATTCACCAAGGAGAATGCGGCCACCATGCGGCCTCAAGATCACTTGTCGCCAAAGCCTTCCGCCATGGTTTCTTCTGGCCGACTGCTTTGGATGACGCCAAAGAATTATTCAAACTTTGCAAGGGATGCCAACTCTTCAGCTCCAAGCAACACGTGCCGGCTTCGGCACTCAAGACCATTCCCCTCACTTGGCCCTTTGCCGTTTGGGGACTGGACATGGTGGGCCCATTCAAGATGGCGCGCGGCGGCATGACGCATTTGCTCGTCGCCGTGGACAAATTCACCAAGTGGATTGAGGCAAAGCCGATCAAGAAGCTGAATGGGCCGACTGCCGTGACGTTCATCACAGACATAACAACTCGGTACGGCGTGCCGCACAGCATCATCACCGACAATGGCACGAATTTTGCCAAAGGAGCCTTGGCACGTTTCTGCGCAGCCCAAGGTATCCGGCTGGACTTAGCATCCGTCGCCCACCCGCAGTCAAACAGCCAGGTCGAGCAAGCCAACGGCCTCATCCTCTCCGGCATCAAGCCCCGACTGGTTGTACCTCTGGAGCGCTCAGCCGGCTGTTCGCTCGATGAGCTGCCGACTGTCCTTTGGAGTCTGCGCACTACACCAAACAAGTCAACCGGCTTCACCCCTTTCTTCCTTGTGTATGGTGCTGAGGCGGTCATCCCAACTGACATCGAGTTCGACTCGCCTCGGGTAACCATGTACACGGAAGCGGAGGCCAAGGAAGCACGAGAAGACGGCGTCGACCTGCTGGAAGAAAGCCGGTTGTTAGCCCTCAGCCGATCTGCAATCTACCAGCAGGGTTTGCGCCGCTACCACAGCCGGAAGGTCAGGCCAAGATCTTTCCAAGAGGGCGATCTTGTGCTCCGGCTGATCCAGCGAACAGCCGGCCAGCACAAGCTCTCGGCCCCTTGGGAAGGCCCCTTTGTCATCAGCAGAGCTCTAGGCAACGACTCCTACTACCTGATCAACGCACAGAAGCCGAAGGCGCACAAGAGAGACGACTCCGGCAAGGAGTCGGAACGACCATGGAACGCCAACCTCCTCCGAAGATTTTACAGTTGAAATGCAGTATGTACCGCGCTAACTTTTGTATTAAGTACAAGATAATAGGCTTCCCAAGGAGGGCTCGGGGACTGCCATCCCTTATTTATGAATGAAAAGTATCATGCTTATGACCTTGTCGTATCATTTACTTATTCCGTCCGGCACCGAGTTCGACTAGTCGGCTCGGGGACTGGCCGACTGGAGTTATGTTAGAAGTCCTACCCGCAGTCAGACAAGTAGTGTGCCGGCTCTCAAGCCTTCTCTTGCCAAAAGTCGCAGTTCGAAGAACCGGCTGTCCGGCTGGCAAGAGTTAAAGGTAGGAACGGGCGCCCACACGAAAAACGGCTAGGGACTAACGGACTAATATAACAAAAGCCGGTTTTTCTCACACCGCCGACTGGCTACCAGAGTAGCCGGCCGGCCGGTTTCCATTCACTTCACTTTAATCCAAGAAAGCTCAAGTACTTGCCTCCCCAAAGAGGGAAGGCGGCAAAGGAAAAACCTAAGGATAAAAAAGCATACGCGAATGGAAACCAAACATACACATGATAATATTTACATAAAAAGACCTCCGAGAGGCCAGCATTCAACATAGTTTGGATACACCCCCAGTGGGTGGAACTGCGAAAACTTAACAAAGATTGTTCAAAGACAACAAGGCAGGAAAGATAAAGACGGCAGGTCAAGCTGGCGGAGCGGCCGACGAGCCAGACTGGTTGGCGGAGACGGTCGTGCCGGCTGAAGGAGCGGCCGGCTGGCGAACTTCGGCTTTGTCGCTGCCTCCCGCAGAGGGCGCGCTTCCACGCGCCTCGTTGCTGGATGCACGGTCGGCCTGAGGTCGGCCGCTGGAGGCAATCTCCTCCGCCGAGTCCTCGCCCACCGCCGGGTTTAGCCCGAACCACTCCTCCGGCTGAGCAACACCGTCATCATCGATTTCGGGTGCGAAAACGCTAATGTTGGCGCACTCGGCGATCGTCGAAGCTCGTTGGGCGATAGCCGGCCTCACCTCCTCCAGCTCCGCGTCGGCCTCCATCCGCCAAGTGCGCAGCTGGTCCAGGCTCAGCCCTGGGTACCAAGCCCGAACAAATTCCAACGCCCGCCCGGCTCCGAGGCGGGCCACTGATGCTTTCCAAGCCTCGAAGCGACCAACTGCGACTTCCAGCCAGTCGGCAGTTTGGCTTGGGGTGCGGGGGATCGTCTCGCCGGGCCAGAGGGCGGCCAACACTTGCGCCCCGGCACGTTGGAGCCGGCGAAGCATCCGATGAGCCGGCTGCAACCGTGCCTGGACAGCCAGGAGCTGCTCCTCAAGGGTCCGGTTTGCATCCGGCGCAATGTTGGCCCCCGCTTGACAGCGCGCCTCGCGATGGGCCTCAATGCTTTGGGCGGCGAAGGCGGAGTAGCCGGGGAAGTAGTCTGCACCAAAAACAAGCAATAGCTCATGATAAGTCAAAAAACCGAGGCGGCAAGGGGCAAGAGAAGGGCTAAGAAGGAAACTTACCGTCGATCAAGTCCTCGATCCGGCCGAATCCTTCGACCAGGGCTCGCCGGGTCTTAGACTAGCTCGCCGCCACGATCTCATACTCCGCCATCAAGGCGGCTTCGCTTTCCCGCACCGCCTGCAGGGCTGCTTTGTGGCTCTCCTCTTGGTCGGCCAGCTCCTTGGCTAGGCGATCCCCTTCCTGGACCAAGGCGGCGCACTCGGCCTCCTTGGTATGAAGGGCGGCCTTCGCTTCGCCGAGCTCCTTCCTCAAGTCGGCGTTGGCCCCTGAAGACAAGGAAAAAGAAAAACCAATAAGAAAGAGTCGTCAAGAAAGATCTGACCCGACTGCGCAGCAGTCGGCCTGAATCTCGGGGACTACACCCAGTGGGTTCGCTGATGCGCCCCCACAGGAGACAGACAAGATTGAGTACTTACTTCGGCTGTCGGCCAGGTCGTCGGTCCTCCAGCTCAGCTCCCGAGCCTGGGAGTTGAAGGCGGCAGCACGAAGGTTGTGATATTCCTGAAGGTTCAGAAAAGAGCAAAGTAAGGTAGCCGTCGAGAAAGATCCGACACGGCTGCGCAGCAGTCGGCCCGAATCTCGGGGACTACACCCAGTGGGTGCGCTGACGCGCCCCCACGGAAGAAATTAAGAAAGCAAAGCGGCCAAGAATGAAGGACTCACCCGGATAGTGGCTCGCATTGACAAGAACTCCTGGGTGAACTGTTGCAGCAGGGCGGCCTGAGCTTGCAGCCGGCTCCGGACCCCTTGAGCCGCCACATTCAGCTCGCCAGTTCCCTCGCTGGGAGTCCACTCGGATGTGGCAATGCTGGCCGCCTCCAGATCTTCCGCCGACTGGCCTGCGCCCGTGGCTCGGCGCAACTCCGGCGGAGCGGCGCCTCCCCCTGCGCGCCGGCCCATCTCCGACTGCACTTCGATGCCGGCTCAGTTCTCCAGCTCACCTCCGGTCGGCTCCTCTGGCGCCGCTGACGACTGACCGCCTTGGCCCGCTCCGGTTGGCGCTGCTGGCGGCGCTCTCCCCGCCAAGACCACGGGGTCCTCCCCCCTCTCCAACAACGACGGGTCTTGGACGATCTCCTCCGCCAAGGGCAATGGGGTGTCGGGGGCTACGGCTCGGAGAGGAATGGCGAGCAGCGGAGGCTGGCTGCGCGAGCTTTCCGCCCCCGTCTCCGTGGTAGCCGCCTTCGTCTGGGCCTTGGCTGCCGCGTCGGCCTGCTCCCTCGCCGCCTGGGAGGCCGCCTTCTCCGCCGCCTCACGCTCCTCCCGTGCTTCGCGGGCGTTCCGCTCTGTGGCCTCCCTGAGATCGGCGCGGGGGTCCATGCGGCGGGAGCTCGAAGACCCTCCAGCCGGCCCCACGATGAAGCCGCCCGGGCCCCGCTCAAGGGAAAGCGGCGCCCTGTCCAGCAAGCGAGGGAAAGTTAAGAAGAATGTTCGAAGAGAAAGAGAATGATGACGAGAATACGGCAAGGCAATTGAAGACTTACGCCAAGACCGCCTGGGGCTGCTTCACCGCCTTGCGGAAGCGGGCCGCCTTCGCGGCCGCCTCGTCTCGCTTTGTCGCCGCGATGGAGAGCTTGGACTTCTTCGGCCGACTGCCGAAGAGGCCTAGAGCGGCCAGGCGCTTCTGCACGCCGCCGGCAGCCGGCGCGACAGACGAGCCCGCGCCCTCTTGGTCGGCCGCCGGCTGGCGACGCGGGGCGGCTTCGGCTTCGAAATCGTCCGGCCAGTCCTCGAAGCTCGCGGTGAACCTTGAGCCTCTGGGCTCGGCGCTATCCCCCACGACGGCGTCTTCCATGGCGGCCGCCCCCAAGGCCGGGTCGTCAACGTCATCCACCGTGCGGTCGGGGGAGTACTGGTGTTCAATCCCTGCCGCCCCGGCCGGCGGCGCAAGAAGAGGGTTCTGCTCAAAAGAACCGACTGGTCAGAGGCCGGTCGTCATGAAGCCGGCTGATGACAAAAAGAAGATAAAGAGAGAAACTTAGCACGGGCGGAGGATTGGCGCGAGAATACGGCGCCTTGCCGTATTGCCTGTCCCCGGCGAGCTTGCAGTTGGCAATGTAATTAACCATGAGCGCCACCTCCGCGTGGGGCATTTCCCATGTGCTCAGCCGGCTTGGGTCGAAGCGGCCGCTCATCTGACACATCATATGGGGCTGGCTTTGGAGAGGGAGAATCCGGCGCTCCACGAAGGCGGCCACCAAGTCGGCCCCGCGCAGGCCTTCCGACTGAATCATCACTCGAAGCCGGGAGATGGCGGCGTCCCCGGCCGGAGACAGTGACCAGGACCGGAAGCTCCACGAGGGCTGCCTCCTAGCCGGCGGGCCGGCTACGTAAGCCGGCAGGTTGATGTAGTCTCCTTCCTTGGCGACGTTCTTCACGTAGAAGTACGATTTTTGCCAGACCTTCACCGACTGGATTAGGGGGATGGACGGGAACGGATTGTTCTCGCTCGCCCTCCTCATGGCGATGAAGGCTCTGTAGGGGGCGAGCACGCCGGCAACGACCGTGCCGAGCTTGCTCTGGAAGAACTCTCCCTAGAGCTCCAGCGTGGGGAGCAGCCCCAAGAAGCCTTCGCAGAGGGAGACGAAGGCCGACAGTAGCATCACCACATTGGGCGTAAGGTGATGCGGCTGGAGGTTGTAGAACTCCAGGAAAGAGCGCAGAAACCCGCTTGCCGGAAGGCCAAAGCCGCGCAGGCAGTGCGAGCGGAAGACGACCCGCTCGCCCTCCTCCGGCGCCGGCGAGATCTCCTTCGCGGGCGCCAGGTGGACCTGTACGCGGTCGGTGCTGGGCAGGCGCCGGGTCTGGCGAAGGAACTCCACATGGTCTCCATGGACGTTGGAGCCGTCCCACGAGCTTGACAACGCCATGGGAGCGAGGCGGTGTAGAGACGCGACGACGCTGAGACGGGAAGCTGCGACGGCAGCGAGAGGAAGAAGACGAGGGTTAGGAGGGGCGGAGCGGGAGGGAGCATGCGAACCTCTGTCGCTCTCCCTCCTCCCCCTACTTATAGGCTCACGTGGTGGAGCCGAGGAGGCGCGACGTGGGGAGGCGTGGGGATCGATCGTGCCCACTCCCCACGTCCCGCGATTATCGAGCCTTAACGGCGAAACAAAACTGCCTCGAGAAGGCGAGCGGCCCCGGTGGGCCACGGAAGATCCGCGCCTGGACCAAGGCTCGCGAGTGGCGGGCCCGGGCCTACGGCGGCGTCCCATCGCGCGCGTGTGCTCACAGGATCTCGCCGCCACGTGGCCGCGGGAGGGCCCGTAGTCGGTACGCGGGTTGCCCCCCTCCTCTCGCCTACAAGACGCGGGGCCCTCTGAAGTCGGCGCACACCCGCTAAGCCGGCCCTTCAGGATGGGAAGCTGACCAAGCTTCTCGTCCCCCTTCTCACCTCGGAGCTCGATCAGCTTCGGGGACTACTGTCGGAGTAAATAGCCATGGGTAGCCTAGCCGGCTTCCCCTGGCCCTTCTGAAAAAGTTACGAGCCCGCCCGGCTCTCAAGAATCCAAGACATGGGGCCACCTTCCCCTAGGTGGCTGCAACCCAGGCCGGCTTTCGGAAGGCGGTCCGACTTTAGCCCTCATGAGAAGGCCGACTCCAAGAAGCCGGCCATGAGAAGGCCGACTCCAAAAAGCCGGCTCCCTATAAAGCGATCAAGACCGTACGCACAAAGTTTGCACCCACCTAACGGCGGTGCGACGGGGCGTGGCTACAGTAAAGCCTGCCACCCCTGAATCCCGGAGCATGCCTGGCATGGTGCGCCGTACGGGCTAGGCACGACCTGCCCGGCGCGACACTGTTGCCATGTTGACCCTGGCATCACCCACGACGGGCCGCCAGCATGGCCCACAGACGGTGGGCCCCTTTGAGCAGAGAGACGCCCGAAGGCGGCCACGCCTCCAGCTAGTCGGACCAAGACAGAGCCGGCTCCCCGCAGCCGGCTTGCCGCCTTCCTCAAAGAGGATGCCCCATTAAGGACACAAGACGCGGTAAGGCTACAGCAATCGCCTGACAGGCGGTGGACTGTAGCCGCGCTTACCACGATGAAGCCCATGTCAGCAAGATGGAGCCACAGTAACCAGCCGCCGACCAGGCCCTGGACAGTGGGGCCTGCCTGTCGACCAAGGGGCCGACAGCCGGCGGGACCCACCAGTCGGCGGGCCCCAGCAGCCGGCGCAGAAGCCGGCGAGCGCAGTCACAGACGGCTGGGCCCCGTGCCCAGTCGGATTACCATTGTACCCCCGGGGGGTAGGCCTATATAAACCCCCCGGAGCACCCATGCAAAGGGTTCGACCCCCTGCTAGTTCTAGACACCACACAGGGAGTAGAAGCGGGCGAGCCATGCCCTTCTTCCTCCTCCCCCCAAACAGCTCAAGGAGCGTTGTGTAGCTACTTGATTCATCTAGTGAACATGCGGAGACCTCGCAGAGCAGCAGTAGGGGTGTTATCTCCATGGAGAGCCGCGAAGCTGGGTAAGATCCGCCGGCGTGCATGTCTTCGCCTTATCCCGTTTCCAGGCACCGGCGATGTCTTACTGGCTCCCACAATGATAAGCCACCCGTTGGCATATGTCGCACCTACCACCCGACATAGGCCGTGGCCGACACCCTCGTTGGGCTTCCACTTGAAGGTTGCCGAGTACATGTCGTGTAAACAGCGGTAAGTGGTGAGAGCGTGTGTGAAGAAGTACACCCCTGCAGGGTTAACATCATCTATTCGAATAGCCGCGTCCGCGGTAAAGGACTACTTGGTTGCCTATACAGTTCATAGACAAGTTAATGGTTACTACTAAAAGACTCAAGATAAGTGTGAGTACCGAGGATGGCTCTCTCGTAGGATGACGAGGGAGGATCCCCGGTGGAGTATTGTGTTGGTGATTAGTGGACTCGTGTGCGAAAACTATTTTTACTAGTGAAGTCTCGTAGGATAGCTTAACCAAGAGTCAAAGCTGGCTTGCTGCAATAACTCCACCACCTTCTTGAGAATGAGCATGTATAGTAGGTTCTGATGTAAGACTTGCTGAGTACCTTTGTACTCATGTTTGCTTAATTACTATTTTCAGATGACAACACCGCCCCCTCCGATGGGTTTTATGTAGATCTCGACGTCGATGAGTGACTTGCCACCCAGGTGGTGATCCTGGCCATGGAGGGCCCTAGGTAGATAGACAGGCTTCGAGAAGCCTTCTTGCTTTCTAGTGTCTGTACTCAGTCTATTTGCTTCCGCATGTGCTTGTATGCTTGTATGACTTGAGTGTTGGGTCATGTGACCCCTACCTGTATGAACATGTTATGTATGGCTCTCTGGAGCCTTTAAATAAAGTACTTGAGTTGTAGAGTTCTGTTGTGATGCCATGTTGTATTTGCACATATCGAGCATATTGTGTGTATGATTGAAATGCTTCGTATGTGTGGGATCCGACAATCTAGTTGTTTATCCTTGGCAGCCTTTCTTATGGGGAAATGTAGTCTAGTGCTCCTCGAGCCATAGTAGTCCTCTACAGCCCGGTTCACCGGAGTCCTGCTGCCCAGCACTACTTCTCAGGACACTTGACTGGCCGGCATGTGTTTCACCTTATTCTTATGTTTGTCCCTTCGGGGAAATGTCACGCGGTGACTTCCGGAGTCCTGCCTAGCCTGCTACCGCCCGGGTTCCCCGGAGTCCTGTTAGCCCAGTGCTACAGCCCAGAGTCACACGCCGATGACCGACATGCTCGATGTGATTCATGTATGCCTGTCCCCATAGGTCTGTGCCGCTTTGGGTTCGCGACTAGCCATGTCGCCCCAGTTCTCTGTCATATGGATGCTAGCGACACTATCATATACGTGAGCCAAGACGCGCAAACGGTCCCGGGCCATGGTAAGGCGACACCCATGGGGATACCGTGCGTGAGGCCGCAATGTGATATGAGGTGTTACCGGCTAGATCGATGTGACTTGGAATCGGGGTCCTGACATGAGATTAAGACAATCTTAAATTAGTGTAAAGTTATGACCTTTTAACTCATCATTTGTCTGCATGGCGTATCCACAAGAAGTGAAAATATGGTTCGGTTGCCAAGGAGAATAACTTGTTGTGAAATATGGTTCTGAACATGAGGGCAATCAGACATGCTACATAGTGAAGAGCACATGCAAAGCATACCCATGAAAAAAATCTACCCGAATACAACTAAGTATTATGAACACCAAAGGGAATCTGATAATCCAAAAAAAGCAAATTTCGTACCCAAAAGCAACTGATGTTTGCTGACATTTCTTGATGTTTGGCACATCCATTTTAGTTATTTATACCATGTGGATCATTTACAGCACAATACATACAAAACATGAGGAGAAATGAAACACATACAGAATACTAACAAATAAAGCAAATGACCAATGTTTAATGATACTGACCAGAATCACAATTCATTCTGGAGTTTACTTGATTATCATGAACATGTGGGAAGAAGGGGTTACCTCACCTATGGCATATGGAGCTAGAATAAAAAATAGGAGCTCTACCTTTCCCATACTATTAACATTCTAGTATTCTTGAGGTACCTATCTATATCTGCAACAACATAGGGTGTTTGCGCAACTTCTATAATATCTGAAAGAAAGACCACTTGTATACTCTATCAATATGAACAATTTCAGAATTGAGCGAGTGCACCAAATTAAGCCTAGTTATCAATGTATAGAAAGCTTATATTTGTTGTGGTAAATTTACACTGTCTAGCTGAATTAGTCTTGTAAGAAATGGGCAATCTGAACAGACTTGAGGGTTTAGAAACCAAACTCAGGTCATTCTTGCAACAAAGTAATTAAGGGCATCTCTCTCTCTCTCTCTCTCTCTCTCTCTCTCTCTGTTTTTAACATAGATCAATGGATCACTCTATGATGACTTAAAACAGATAAAGTTAGCTTGTACTAAAATAAATCTCTTTGCACCCTCATATATTCTTCATTGTACCAAATCAGAAGTTGCTAGGCTGACGAAAAGTGCAGAATAAGGGGAATGGATCTCTGTGTGTGTGTGTGTGAGAGAGAGAGAGAGAGATGACCTGGGATGCTGAAACAGAGCACAAGTGCAGCGCGACAATGGCTGGGGGTGGTTCCGTACTGGGAGAACAAAAAACCAAGCTATCATCAACCTGAGCACACTTAAGCAGACCCATCCCACACTACTATGCCTTCTTCTTTTCTTCCAACCTGCATAACAAATACACTAAGAAAGAGAGAATGGGTTAGGAGTCGAAATGTAGCATTTCACTTGGTGAAATGCAATGCTGTAGGAGCCAGCACTTGAGATCAAGACAATCTTAAATTAGTGTAAAGTTATGACCTTTTAACTCAGCATTTGTCTGCATGGGGTATACACAAGAAGTGAAAATATGGTTCGGTTGCCAAGGAGAATAGCTTGTTGTGAAATATGGTTCTGAACCCGAGGGCAATCAGACATGCTACATAGTGAAGAGCACATGCAAAGCATATCCATGAAAAAATCTACCCGAATACAACTAAGTATTATGAACACCAAAGGTAATCTGATAATCCAGAAAAAGCAAAATTCATACCCAAAAGCAACTGATGTTTGCTGATATTTCTTGATGTTTGGCACATCCATTTTAGTTATTTATACCATGTGGATCATTTACAGCACAATACATTCAAAAAATGAGGATAAATGAAACACATACAGAATACTAACAAATAAAGCAAATGACCAATGTTTAATGATACTGACCAGAATCACAATTCATTCTGGAGGTTACTTGATTATCATGAACATGTGGGAAGAAGGGGTTACCTCACCTACGGCATATGGAGCTAGAATAAAAAATAGGAGCTCTACCTTTCCCATACTATTAACATTCCAGTATTCTTGAGGTATCTATCTATATCTGCAGCAACATAGGGTGATTGCGCAACTTCTATAATATCTGAAAGAAAGACCACTTGTATACTATATCAATATGAACAATTTCAGAATTGAGCGAGTGCACCAAATTAAGCCTAGTTATCAATGTATAGAAAGCTTATATTTGTTGTGGTAAATTTACACTGTCTAGCTGAATTAGTCTTGTAAGAAATGGGTAATCTGAATAGACTTGAGGGTTTAGAAACCAAACTCAGGTCATTCTTGCAAGAAAGTAATTAAAGGCATCTCTCTCTCTCTCTATGTGTTTTTAACACAGATCAATGGATCACTCTATGATGACTTAAACAGATAAAGTTAGCTTGTACTAAAATAAATCTCTTTGCACCCTCATATATTCTTCATTGTACAAAATCAGAAGTTGTTAGGCTGACAAAAAGTGCAGAATAAGGGAATGGATCTGTGTGTGTGTGAGAGAGAGAGAGATGACCTGGGACGCTGAAACAGAGCACAAGTGCAGCGCGACAACGGTTGGGGGTGGTTCCGTACTAGGAGAACAAAAAACCAAGCTATCATCAACCTGAGCACACTTAAGCAGACCCATCCCACACTACTATGCTTGAGAAACCTGAAGTTGTTTACTCCACTAAACAGATAGTAGTCACCTTCAGGCATTCATTTTGTAAGTTTTATCCTGACTCTCCAATGATTAATGGACCCTAATATGGCATTCACCAGCTCTTGCACCCATTGCTATGTAAAACATATTGTCTTTCCCATTAGTTTGAAAGAGACCAAGTACAAGGTGGCTGACAACTTGAGGAGGAGAGAGCGAGGTGGAGGATCTGCACGAGAAGGAGCATGTAGCGACCAGACCTCAGACAGTCTTATCTCTGTGCATCAGTGTCATCCCTGGATCGGTAATGCTGACACACACAGTATTTGAGGATTTATAACAGAGTAGCAATCACACACTTATTACATTGAATGTCTCAAAAGAGAACTTATTACAATAAATATGGCTTAAGGCCATCTAATGCGATAATAGCGGAAGGCTTGGAAGATAAAGTGAGTCCATCAACTCCAACGACATCACTGAGTGAAAGACCACGACCTAAGGCTCCTTACTCGTCGTCTGAAAAGTCTGCAACATGATACGTTGCAGCTCGAAAATGGGTCAACACATGGAATATGCTGGCAATGTAACACAAGAGAGTAATGAATAGAATAATGCTATCACTACATGCATATATGGCTGGTGGAGGCTGTATGGTTAATAGGTTTTGCGAAAAGCCATTTTTTTCCTACTGCAAAGGAATATATTTTTATTTAACTACAAAGTTGGTTGAAAACATTGAGAAGGTAAACCCCCTCTCAATCCCAATTGAAAGTAATCATTAACCCAATCAAATTATATTAAAGAGTGATGAGATCCACATGATAATCCAAGAACTAGATACTCAAAATGTCCATAACTGGGGACACGGCTAACCATGATTAGTTTGTACACTCTGCAGAGGTTTGTGCACTTTTCCCCACAAGACTTGATCTCCTCCGTTGGATTTCTCGCAATACAAGATGTTTGAGAAACGAATGACCGAGACACAGTCTTTCCGAAGAGGTCCCCTTAACCGATAGATAGCCCGGTACACCTACAATCCCCTACATCTGCTAGCCCATCATGGAAAGGTTTCCCACAACTTACTCAACTATGCCAGAGCCCATAATGGCATGTGGCTGTGCACGGAAGTTTCCAGTAAGAATAATCTTATGATCCCTTTGAGCCTGGGTGGCGGTCCATAGGTAAATCACACGGTACCCTGGGATTTCCAAAAAAACAGGTAATCACTGGATACCCCAGGTGCCTCAATCCACCCAGATGTGTATTAAAGTTGCCACCTTAAGTTAAACATTAATTAACAACTCACATCTGTCATGAATACACTCAAACCCAATCCACGTCTACGAGCATAGCATGGAAATATACGCATAACGTAGAAGTAACTCCCAGGGTTTGATAATAAACAGGTGAATAGGTACTACCTCATCTACTTCCCAACCCACAATTTATTCAGATCCTAACCATGCAAGTGTTTGAGGATTGATCTAATGCAATAAAACTGGGTAGTAAAGAGGTATGATCAAAGTGTTACTTGCCTTGCTGATGATCCATGAAACCTAGAGACTAGATGTAGCACGCTTCGCACTCCGGGTACTCTATTGCAATCAAACAAGCATACAATAAGCAATCAAGCAAGGGCACGGGTAAAAATCAAATAAGAGATCTAACCAGAAAGTTCAACTTAAGAACTCCGGTTTGCAAAAAGAATCAAATCAAACGAAGCAACAAAACTCAAACGGCGAAAGAAACAAGCTTCGTTTACTAATCTGGACTAAAGTGAAATTTTACAGTAGCAAAAACTTGTTCAAGTTGGTTAAATGGAAAGAGGGTTTCGAGATGGAACTCTAGGCGATTGAATCGCCTGATTCCGATAAACGAGCGAAAAGTTATACTAGATCGAAAATCAGATCAGAAATCATGATCGAAAATAATCGCGGAAAATCCGAGGAAAAAGAAAAACTGACGAACAGGCTAACAAACGAACGTTCGCTCTCTGTGGCTAAATGGTGAAAATCGTTTGTTAAAACGAACATAAAAACGGGTGTTCGCTAAATAACTAAATCGAAAAAATAAACCGAATCGGATCTAGAAAATGGATCTAGAGTTTCGAAAAAAACCAAACGGTTTTCTCACGAAAACTGAGGCGGCTACCTCCGGTCCGGCGGGGTCCGGCGAGGTCTGGCGACGGCGGGGCGGCTCCGGTGCGGCGGTGTGGGGCGGCGAACGGCGGGGGCAGCGGCGCGGGCGGCGGGAGGCGGCAGGGCACGGCGGCGTGGGCGGCGGGCGGCGCGGCTAGGGTTAGAGTTTGAGCGGCGGCGCGGTTTGGGCTGCAGTGGGCTCGGCCGCGTGGCTTAAAAAGGCCCCCCGGGCGGAGTCCCGCTCGGGTATGGCTCGAAGTCGGTTCACTTTTTTTTAAATAATTCTGACGTGCGGAAAAAGAAAGAAAAAGAAATACTAAACAGACTCGAAAAATCCTGAAATAAATTTTCCCCGTCCTCTAAAAATAGGCCGGACAAGGTGAACATTTATTTGGGCCTAAAATGCAATTTTGAAAAACACATTTTTCCTAATTCAAATAAAATAGCGATAAAACTCCGAATAAAAATCTTATTTGATTTTAATATTAAATCTTCGATATTTCTCTATTTTGAGGAAGCCATTTTATCCTCTCTCTTTTATTTTTACAAAAAAAATATTCGAAGAGAAAATAATTAAAATCAAGCGATCCTCTTTTCAAAATTCGAGAAAACTCGAATATGAAAATAATGAAATCCCCAACTCTCTCCGTAGGTCCTTGAGTTGCGTAGAATTTCTAGGATCAAGCCAAAATGCAATAAAATATGATATGCAATGATGATCTAATGTATAACATCCCAAATTGAAAATTTGGGATGTTACAAACCTACCCCCTTAAGATGAATATCACCCTCGAGATTCGGGTTGGCTAGAAAATAGGTGTGGATGGTCCTTGCGTAGGTCTTCCTCTCGTTCCCAGGTGGCTTCATCCTCGGTATGGTGGCTCCACTGAACTGTACAGAACTTGATAACTTTGCTGCATGTAACTCGGCTGGCAAAGTCGAGAATCTTGACTGGCTTCTCCTCGTAAGTCAAGTCACTATCCAACTGTATCGCTTCCAGTGGCACTTTATCTCTCAGAGGGATTTCAGCCATCTCTGCGTGGCACTTCTTCAACTGAGAAACGTGGAACACATCGTGAACTCGTGACAATCCTTCGGGCAATTCCAACTTGTAAGAAACTTTCCCCATACATTCCAAAACTTTGTATGGTCCCACAAATCGTGGTGCTAACTTTCCCTTAACTCCAAAGCGCTTAACTCCTCGGAGTGGTGATACCCGAAGATACACTCTGTCTCCAACTTCGTAAGTTGCCTCCTTGCATTTAGAATCCGTATAGCTCTTCTGCCTGGACAGGGCTACCTTGAGTCTATCACGAATCAGTTTAACCTTCTCTTCTGATTCTTTAATCAAATCTGGTCTAAACAACTGTCGTTCTCCAACTTCTTCCCACAACACGGTGTTCTGCACCTCCTTCCGTACAATGCTTCGAAAGGGGCCATCTTCAAACTGGCTTGGTATCTGTTATTGTATGAGAACTCTGTGTAAGGCAAATTATTGTCCCAAGTAGATCCATAATCTAGCGCACAAGCTCTCAACATGTCCTCCAGAATCTGATTGACTCTCTCAGTTTGTCCATCCGCCTGCGGGTGAAAAGCTGTACTGAACTCTAGCCTGGTCATGTATATCTTTGCCAACTTACCACTGGTGTAAGTGGTCTTCACCGGGATGAAATGAGCTACTTTCGTCAAGCGATCGGCTACAACCCATATCGAGTCATAGCCTGAACGAGTCCTGGGTAATCCCATGATAAAATCCGTGCCTAACTTATCCCACTTCCATTCGGGTATCGGCAATGGTTGCAGCAATCGTGCTGGCTTCTGATGCTCTGCCTTCACTCTCTGACATACATCACAAACTGCTACATACTCCGCAATATCCTTCTTCATTCTGGTCCACCAGAACCTATCCTTCAGATCTAGGTACATCTTGGTATTTCCTGGGTGAATCGAATATGGTGAGTCATGGGCCTCCTGCAAAATCAGCTTCCTGATCTCCTGATCATTTGGTACATATACGCGGTCCTTAAACCATAGGGTATCATGTTCATCCTACCGAAATCCCTTGGCTTTTCCTTTGCTCATCCTTTCCTTTATCTCGGCAATCTCCTTGTCCGTCTTCTGCACTTCTCTGATCTTATCCATCAAAGTAGACTGAATCTCCAAAGCTGCTACATAACCTCTTGGAACTATCTCCAAACATAACTCACAAAGGTCTTTTGCTAACTCCTTGGGTAACTCTCCTGTCATGACTGTATTGACACGACTCTTGCGGCTCAATGCATCGGCTACTACGTTAGCCTTTCCGAGGTGATAGTGCAACTTTATATCATAATCCTTTATGAGTTCCAACCATCTCCTCTGCCTGAGATTCAACTCCTTCTATGTGAAGATATACTTCAAACTCTTGTGATCCATGTATACCTCACAATGGTTTCTGATGAGAAAATGTCTCCAAGTCTTCAACGCATGTACTATGGCTGCTAACTCCAAATCATGCGTAGCATAATTTAACTCATGGGTTTTAAGCTGTCGTGAGGCATATGAAACAACTCTTCCTTCTTGCATAAGCACTGCTCCAAGTCCTCGACGAGAGGCGTCGCAATACACTTCATAATCCTTGCGTTGATCTGGTAGAATCAACACTGGTGATGTAACAAAATGTTTCTTCAATTCCTGAAAACTGGCCTCACATTCCTCAGTCCATTCGAATTTGGTGTCCTTTTTAACAACTCCGTCATAGGCTTTGCAATCTTCGAGAAATTCTCAATGAACCTCCCGTAGTATCCCGCGAGTCCAAGAAAACTCCGGATCTCTCCAACGGACGTGGGTGCCTCCCGATTTGTCATAGTGACGACTTTGTTGGGGTCTACTGCTATTCCTTCTCCTGATATAACATGTCCAAGGAATCCAACTTCCTTCAACCAAAACTCACACTTGCTGAACTTGGCGCATAGCTGATGTTCTGTGAGCTTCCCAAGTACTAAACGCAAATGATCGTTATGCTCTTCTTCATTCTTCGAGTAGACCAGAATATCATCAATGAACACCACAACGAACTTATCCAAAAACTCCATAAACACCTTGTTCATCATGTTCATAAAATAAGCATGTGCGTTAGTCAGGCCAAATGACATAACGGTATACTCATGTAGCCCGTACCTTGTGGTAAAAGTTGTCTCATGTATATCCTGCTCTCGAATCTTCAACTGGTGGTACCCGGATCACAGATCAATCTTGGAAAACACCTTAGCTCCTTGAAGCTGATCAAACAAATCATTTATCATCGGCTGTGGGTACTTGTTCTTGATCGTTACTTCATTCAATCCGCGATAATCAACAACCATCCTTAACGATCCATCCATCTTCTCCACTAGAAGTACTGGTGATCCCCAAGGTGACGAACTTGGGCGAATATATCCTTTATCTAGTAACTCCTTAATCTACTTCTTAATTTCCTCTAAATCCTGTGCGGGCATCCTGTACGATCTCTTAGATATTGGCCCTGTGCCTGGCAAAAGCTCAATCAAAAACTCGATGTCTCTATCCGGTGGCATGCCTGGCAACTCTTCTGGAAATACATCTGGGAAATCCTTTACCACTGGTACTTCCTCCTGTACAACTCATGTTAAGGAATTTACTTGAGTCCTAATTGGCACATGCCGGGATACATACTTGATCCTTCTTCCTTCTGGGGTGGTGAGAAAAATCGACTTACTAGCACAATCAATGTTTGCTCCATACATCAATAGCCAATCCATACCCAGAATCACATCCAAACGTTGCGACTCCAAAATTATCAGATCTGAGGGCAAAACATGCCTAGCTATGGCCAACGGTATCTGAAAACACCCTTGGCTTGCCATATACTCTGCTCCTGGCGAGCTCACTAACATAGGTGTACTAAGAACTTTGGTGGGCAGTTTATACTTATCCAAAAAACCCCTTGATATGTATGAATGCGATGCACCAGTATCGAAAAGTATGATTGCAGTAAAATACTTAACCAAAACTTACCTATTACTGCATCTGGCCGGGCTTCAATCTCCTCCATGTTAACGTGGTTCACTTGTCCCCTGTTGAAAGGGCTGGGCTTCTTCCCAGAGCTTCCATTGCCGTTTCTGTTCTTAGCTTCAGGACATTCATTGGCGTAATGTCCGGTCTTCTGGCACTTGTAGCAAATAACGTGGCTTAGATCTTTCTTGGCTGGCGTTGCTGGTTTGGAACGGTTCTATCCGTTGCTTCCTCCATTACCATTCTTGGAACCACTATGGTTGTGAGAACTTCCTCCATTGTGAGTGTGGCCTCCATGGTTATGCACAAGTCCTCCCGAGTTCGGGGTGAAACGGGGTCTCTGCCGAGCTCCAGAATTATACTTCCCTTGTCCATACTTCCTCTTGCGGTTATCTATCTCCTGCTACTTCCCTTCAATCATGAGAGCTATATCTACCAACTGTTGGTAGTTATTAAAGGTTGCTACCATCAACTGAGCTCATCATTGAGTCCTTCCAAAAACTTCTCCTGCTTAGCTGCATCCATAGCAACGTCATCTGGGGCATAACGTGCTAGCTTGCTAAAGTCATCCACATACTGGCTAACGGTGCGTCCTCCTTGGCATAAGTTGCGAAACTCACGCTTCTTTATGGCCATAGCTCCTGCTGAAACATGGGCAGTGCGAAAAGCCTGCTGGAACTGGTCCCATTTAACAGTGGCTATAGGATTTGTGACAGTGTAATTCTCCCACCATGAGGCTGCTGGTCCATCCAATTGGTGCGCGGCAAAATGCACCCTCTCAGCATTTGTGCATCCTGTAGTGGTTAACTCCCTTCCAATCCTGTGGAGCCAATCATCTGCCACTATCGGCTCGGTGCTACTGGAAAACACCGGCAGCTGCAACCTCAGAAAACGGGCTAAATTGTCAACTAGGGGTGGTGGTGGTGGGTTGTTGTTGTTGTTGTTGCCTTGGTTCTGAACTAACAACTACATTAGGGTATTCTGCTGCTAGATCAACTGAGTGAGCTCCGGTGGAAAGGTAAATCCGGGGTCACGTCTCGGAGGCATCTGAGGGTTTAGAGGGAAGAGAATAGAATAGAATGAGGTCTAGTGAGAAAACACTACCCATATGCACATGAGACAAACAAAATCATATCACTCAATCAATCAAGCAAGGGCATAAAATAGGTCTAGAACTTATCGTTACAAAAGTGCTCAGACTATACTATATACGTGTTAGACTACTACTACTGTTTTAGTGGTCATCTAGAAATTTTGATCAGTGGAAGACTCCATGATGTCTGCTCCAGCTTCGTCTTCAAGGTGATCATCACTGTCGTCGGGGTCGGAATCGGTGTCGTCGATGATGATGTAGTCTTCATAACGAATCTCCTTAGGTTCGTCGTCTTTTCCTCCCGGCGCGGGGTCTCCCATGAATACACCTAGCTTCCTTGTCAGATCATCATTCATCTCCACTAGTATCATCATCTCCTCCTCGTATCCATCGCGTGTAGACTTGAGTTCTTCTTCAAGCTCGGTAATCCTTGTCATTGCCTTCTTCAGATCTACCATACCTGCGCACATCTGATTCTCCTGGATGAAGGCTGCGATTGATCTATCCTTCCTGGTGCTGATCATCTCCCATTGCTCATCTCGGCACCCACAAATCATGTAGATAGTATCCTTAAGCTCCTTATGGTAAACTTCTCTAATGCATCCCATGGTGATGTGGGATGCCATACTCTTTCCTAGACTCCAGGTTGGTGCATCAAAGGAAAACTCTATGGGCTTAGTGACTGGCGTGAATGTCCTTCCTGGAACTTGAACTTGAATCATCCATCGCTCCTCTTCTGGTAAAGTGGCGTTGTAAGTCCCGGTGAAGCTTGGTATTCCGATGTTCAGGTATCTAGTGACTTCCTTCAAGTGGCGTCCAAAAGGTGTGTCTTCATATGGTTGTGCAAACTTGTTCCTTGCGTCCGCCATCCTAAAGAGTAGAAAATGGAGAGGAGTCAGAAATGAGAAGAGAGTAGTGATCTAGGGCTTTAGCTTAGTGGTCGTGTCCTAAAGTCAGCGTGTGCTCTGATACCATCTTGTAGCGACCAGACCTCAGACAGTCTGATCTCTGTGCATCAGTGTCCTCCCTGGATCGGTAATGCTGACACGCACAGTACTTGAGGATTTATAACAGAGTAGCAATCACACACTTATTACATCGAATGTCTCAAAAGAGAACTTATTACAATAAATATGGCTTAAGGCCATCTAATACGATAACAACGGAAGGCTTGGACGATAAAGTGAGTCCATCAACACCAACGACATCACTGGGTGAAAGACCATGACTTAAGGGTCCTTACTCGTCATTTGAAAAGTCTGCAACATGATACGTTGCAGTCTGAAAACGGGTCAGCACGTGGAATATGCTGGCAATGTAACACAAGAGAGTAATGAACAGAATAATGCTATCACTACATGCATATATGGCTGGTGGAGGCTGTATGGTTAATAGGTTTTGAGAAAAGCCAATTTTTTCCTACTGCAAAGGAATATATTTTTATTTAACTACAAAGTTGGTTGAAAACATTGAGAAGGTAAACCCCCTCTCAATCCCAATTAAAAGTAATCATTAACCCAATCAAATTATATTAAAGAGTGATGAGATCCACATGATAATCCAAGAACTAGATACTCAAAATGTCCATAACCGGGGACACGGCTAACCATGATTAGTTTGTACACTCTGCAGAGGTTTGTGCACTTTTCCCCACAAGACTCGATCTCCTCCGTTGGATTTCTCCCAATACAAGATGTTTGAGAAATGGATGACCAAGACACAGTCTTTCCGAAGAGGTCCCCTTAACCGATAGATAGGCCGGTACACCTACAATCCCCTACATCTGCTAGCCCATCATGGAAAGATTTCCCACAACTTACTCAACTATGCCAGAGCCCATAATGGCAAGTGGCTGCACACGGAAGTTTCCAGTGTGAATAATCTTATGACCCCTTTGAGCCTGGGCGGCGGTCCATAGGAAAATCACACGGTACCCCGGGATTTCCAAAAAACAGGCAATCACTAGATACCCCAGGTGCCTCAATCCACCTAGATGTGTATTAAAGTTGCCACCTTAAGTTAACCATTAATTAACAACTCACATCTGTCATGAATGCACTCAAACCCAATCCACGTCTACAAGCATAGCATGGCAATATACGCATAACGTGGAAGTAACTCCCGGGGTTTGATAATAAATAGGTGATTAGGTACTACCTCATCTACTTCCCAACCCACAATTTATTCAGATCCTAACCATGCAAGTGTTTGAGGATTGATCTAATGCAATAAAACTGGGTAGTAAAGAGGTATGATCAAAGTGTTACTTGCCTTGCTGATGATCCATGAAACCTAGAGACTAGATGTAGCACGCTTCGTGCTCCGCGTACTCTATCGCGATCAAACAAGCATACAATAAGGAATCAAGCAAGGGTATGGGAAAAACTCAAATAAGAGATCTAACCAGAAATTTCAACTTAAGAACTCCGGTTTGCAAAAAGAATCAAATCAAATGAAGCAACAAAACTCAAACGACAAAAGAAATATGCTTCATTTACTAATCTGGACTGAAGTCAAATTTTACAGTAGCAAAAACTTGTTCAAGTTGGTTAAACAGAAAGAGGGTTTCGAGACGAAACTCTAGGCGCTTGAATCGCCTAATTTTGATAAACGAGCAAAAAGTTATACTAGAACGAAAATCGGATAATAATCGTGATCGAAAATAATCGCGGAAAATCCGAGTAAAAAGAAAAACTGACGAACAGGCTAACGAACGAACGTTCGCTGTCTGCGGCTAAACGGTGAAAACCATTCGTTAAAATGAACGTAAAAACGGGCGTTCGCTAAATAACTAAATCAAAAAAATAAACCGAACCGGATCTAAAAAAACGGATCTTGAGTTTCGAAAAAACAAACGGTTTTCTCATGAAAACCGAGGCGGCTACCTCGGGTCCAGCGGGGTCCGGCGAGGTCCGGCGACGGCGGGGCGGCTCCGGTGCGGTTGCGGGCGGCGGCGGCAGCAGCGCGGGCGGCGGGCGGCAGCGGCGGGGCTAGGCGACGCGAGCGGCGGGGCATGGCGGCGCGGCTAGGGTTAGGGTTTGGGCGCTAGCGCGGTTTGGGCTGCGGTGGGCTCGGCAGCGCGTCTTAAAAAGGACCCCCGGGCGGAGTCCCGCTCGGGTACGGCCCGGAGTCGTTTCACTTTTTTTGAATAATTCCAACGTGCAGAAAAAGAAGAAAAAGAAATACTAAACTAACTCCGAAAATCCTGAAATAAATTTTCCCCGTCCTCTAAAAATAAGCTAGACAAGGTGAACATTTATTTGGGTCTAAAATGCAATTTTGAAAAACACATTTTTTTTCTAATTCAAATAAAATAGCAATAAAACTCCGAATAAAAATCTTATTTGATTTTAATATTAAATCTTTGATATTTCTGTATTTTGAGGAAGTCATTTTATCCTCTCTCTTTTATTTTTATAAAAGAAATATTCGAAGAGAAAATAATTAAAATCAAAGGATCCTCTTTTCAAAATTCGAGAAAACTCGAATATGAAAATAATGAAATCCCCAACTCTCTCCGTACGTCCTTGAGTTGCGTAGAATTTCTAGGATCAAGCCAGAATGCAATAGAATATGATATGCAATGATGATATAATGTATAAATTTGGGATGTTACAGAGCGGCACTCGAACCCGCACCAACGACACAACCTAGAGGAGCAGCAACTATAGATCGTGTCCATTCCACCGGACATCAATTAGCAACAAAGAACCTAGCCAAAATTAACAAACCATAACCACATCCCCGTCTTCCATCTTTGTCAAGTGGCCAAGGTGACAGCAATTGATGCGCAGAGCGAACATGTCACCGCTTACTGATACAGCAGTGAAATGATAAATGAATCAGGAACATGTACACAACAGATGGCCAGGAGGCGGCGGGCGAGAGCGAGCGGAAGAGCACCTGAATCACGACGACAATGGCGATGGGCTTGGCTGGCGCTGCTCCAGCGAGGGGCGTCACTCCAGCGAGGAGGAGGCCCATGTGGCGAGGAGGAGGCCGGATCCGGAGTGGCTGGACCTCCCGCAGCCGGATCCGGGCGCGAGGCAGCGTGGGGAGGCAGCGGAGACGCAGGGACACGGGTGGGGCGCAGAGGAGCTCGGTACTCGGCTCCCATGGCGGCGGCGGATCTCGAGGTCGGGGCGACCGGCGATGAGGCTTCCGCGGCGGGGCGGCGAGCTTGTGAGGAGGTGGCGGCACGCGACGCGGCGCAGGCGGCAGCGCGAGGCGGCGGGGCTCCTGGGGTCCGATGAGGTGGCGGCGCGCACCAGTGGGCGGAGGCGAGGTGGTGCAGCGGTGCGGGGTCGAGGGAGGCCACCGTAGCTGCTCGCGCGAGGGGATATAGATAGAGGAGGTGGAGAGAGAAGGGATAGAGATAGAGGAGGTGGGGGCAATGAGTTTTTATTTTACCCACAAAAAAAGATAGCCCCACCTCTTTGTCGTCTGCCAGTAGATGGTAAAGAATCTTCGCCGTCCACCAGTAGATGGCAAAGAGGGGGTGGATACTGGCATCCGCTGACACCTCTTTGCCATCTGCCAGCAGGCGGCAAAGAAATGATAGATGGCAAAGACCTTCTTTGCCGTTTGCTGGTTCTTTTCCATCCGCTGTTTGGTAGCTGATGGCAAAGAACTTCTTTGCCGTCTGCCAGTAGACGACATAGAATTGACAAACGACAAAATCCCTAATTCCAGTAGTGTTACTTGCCCGAGATTTGATCGTCGGTATCATCATACCTAGTTCAATCTCATCACCGGCAAGTCTCTTTACTCGTTCTGTAATGCATCATCTCGTAACTAACTCATTAGTTACATTGCTTGCAAGGCTTATAGTGATGTGCATTACCGAGAGGGCCCATAGATACCTCTCCGACAATCAGATTGAAAAATCCTAATCTCGATCTATGCCAACTCAACAAACACCATCGGAGACACCTGTAGAGCATCTTTATAATCACCCAGTTATGTTGTGACATTTGATGGCACACTAAGTGTTCCTCTGGTATTCGGGAGTTGCATAATCTCATAGTCATAGGAACATGTATAAGTCATGAAGAAAGCAATAGCAATAAACTAAAAAATCATAGTGCTAACCTAACGGATGGGTCTAGTCCATCACATCATTCTCTAATGATGCGATCCCATTAATAAAATGACAACACATGTCCATGGCTAGGAAACTTAACCATCTTTGATTAACGAGCTAGTCAAGTAGAGGCATACTAGGGACACTTTGTTTGTCTATGTATTCACACATGTACTAAGTTTCCGGTTAATACAATTCTAGCATGAATAATAAATAGTTATCATTTGAAGGAAATATGCCCTAGAGGCAATAATAAAGTTATTATTTATTTCCTTATTTCATGATGAATGTTTATTATTCATGCTAGAAGTGTATTAACCGGAAACATAATACATGTGTGAATACATAGACAACCAGAGTGTCACTAGTATGCCTCTACTTGACTAGCTCGTTAATCAAAGATGGTTATGTTTCCTAACCATGAACAAAGTGTTGTTATTTGATTAACGAGGTCACATCATTAGTTGAATGATCTGATTGACATGACCCATTCATTAGCTTAGCACCCGATCGTTTAGTATGTTGCTATTGCTTTCTTCATGACTTATACATGTTCCTATAACTATGAGATTATGCAACTCCCGTTTGCCGGAGGAACACTTTGGGTGCTACCAAACGTCACAACGTAACTGGGTGATTATAAAGGAGCATTACAGGTGTCTCCAAAGGTACATGTTGGGTTGGCGTATTTCAAGATTAGGATTTGTCACTCCGATTGTCGGAGAGGTATCTCCGGGCCCTCTCGGTAATGCACATCACATAAGCCTTGCAAGCATTACAACTAATATGCTAGTTGTGAGATGATGTATTACGGAACGAGTAAAGAGACTTGTCGGTAACGAGATTGAACTAGGTATTGGATACCGACAATCAAATCTCGGGCAAGTAACATACCGATGACAAAGGGAACAATGTATGTTGTTATGCGTTCTGACCGATAAAGATCTTCGTAGAATATGTAGGAGCCAATGTGGGCATCCAGGTCCTGCTATTGGTTATTGACCAGAGACGTGTCTCGGTCATGTCTACATTGTTCTTGAACCCGTAGTGTCCGCACGCTTAAGGTTACGATGACAATTATATTACGAGTTTATGCATTTTGATGTACCGAAGGATGTTCGGAGTCCTGGATGTGATCACGGACATGACGAGGAGTCTCGAAATGGTCGAGACGTAAAGATTGATATATTGGAATCCTATGTTTGGGTATCGGAAGTGTTCCGAGTGAAATCGGGATTTTACCGGAGTACCGGGAAGGTTACCGGAACCCCCCGGGAGCTAAATGGGCCATGATGGGCCTTAGTGGAAAAGAGAAGAGGCAGCCCTACATGGGCTGCGCGCCTCCCCCTTCCCCTAGTCCTATTAGGACTAGGAGAGGTGGCCGGCCCCCTCTCTCTCTTTTCCCCCTCCGCGAATCCTATTCCAACTAGGATTGGGGGGGGGGGGAGGAATCCTACTCCCAGAGGGAGTAGGACTCTCCTGGTGCACCCCTTGTGGCCGGCCAGCTCCCCCCTTTGGTCCTTTATATACTGAGGTAGAGGCACCCTAGACTACACAGGTTGATCCACATGATCTATTCCTTAGCCGTGTGCGGTGCCCCAGCCACCATATTCCTTGATAATACTATAGCGGAGTTTAGGCGAAGCCCTGCTGCAGTAGTGCATCAAGATCGTCACCACGCCGTCGTGCTGCCGGAACTATTCCCCGACACTTTGCTGGATCGGAGTCCGGGGATCGTCATCGAGCTGAACGTGTGCTCGAACTCGGAGGTGCCGTAGTTTCGGTGCTTGATCGGTTGGATCGTGAAGACGTGCGACTACTTCCTCTACGTCGTGTCAGTGCTTCCGCAGTCGGTATGCGTTGGGTACGTAGACAACACTCTCCCCTCTCGTTGCTATGCATCACATGATCTTGCGTGTGCGTAGGAATTTTTTTGAAATTACTACGAAACCCAACAGTGGCATCCGAGCCTAGGTTATTTATGTTGATGTTATATCCACGAGTAGAACACAAGTGAGTTGTGGGCGATATAAGTCATACCGCCTACCAGCATGTCATAATTTGGTTCGGCGGCATTGTTGGACGAGACGACCCGGACCAACATTACGCGTACGCTTACGCGAGACCGGTTCCCCCGACGTGCTTTGCACATAGGTGGCTTGCGGGCGACTGTCTCTCCAACTTTAGTTGAACCAAGTGTGGCTACGCCCGGTCCTTGCGAAGGTTAAAACGGAGTCTATTTGACAAACTATCATTGTGGTTTTGATGCGTAGGTGAGATTGGTTCTTGCTTAAGCCCGTAGCAGCCACGTAAAACTTGCAACAACAAAGTAGAGGACGTCTAACTTGTTTTTGCAGGGCATGTTGTGATATGATATGGTCAAGGCATGATGCTGAATTTTATTGTATGAGATGATCATGTTTTGTAACCAAGTTATCGGCAACTGGCAGGAGCCATATGGTTGTCGCTTTATTGTATGCAATGCAATCGCGATGTAATGCTTTACTTTATTACTAAACGGTAGTGATAGTCGTGGAAGCATAAGATTGGCGAGACGACAACGATGCTACGATGGAGATCAAGGTGTCGCGCCGGTGACGATAGTGATCATGACGGTGCTTCAAGAGATGGAGATCACAAGCACAAGATGATGATGGCCATATCATATCACTTATATTGATTGCATGTGATGTTTAACTTTTATGCATCTTATCTTGCTTTGATTGACGGTAGCATTATAAGATGATCTCTCACTAAATTATCAAGAAGTGTTCTCCCTGAGTATGCACCGTTGCCAAAGTTCGTCGTGCCCAGACACCACGTGATGATCGGGTGTGATAAGCTCTACGTCCATCTACAACGGGTGCAAGCCAGTTTTGCACACGCAGAATACTCAGGTTAAACTCGACGAGCCTAGCATATGCAGATATGGCCTCGGAACACGGAGACCGAAAGGTCGAGCGTGAATCATATAGTAGATATGATCAACATAACGATGTTCACCATTGAAAACTACTCCATCTCACGTGATGATCGGTTATGGTTTAGTAGATTTGGATCACGTGATCACTTATAAGATTAGAGGGATGTCTATCTAAGTGGGAGTTTTTAAGTAATATGATTAATTGAACTTTAATTTATCATGAACTTAATCCTGGTAGTATTAGCATATCTATGTTGTAGATCAATAGCTCGCGTTGTTGCTTTCATATGTTTATTTTGATATGTTCCTAGAGAAAATTGTGTTGAAAGATGTTAGTAGCAATGATGCGGATTGGATCCGTGATCTGAGGTTTATCCTCATTGCTGCATAGAAGAATTATGTCCTTGATGCACCGCTAGGTGACAGACCTATTGCAGGAGCAGATGCAGACGTTATGAACGTTTGGCTAGCTCAATATGATGACTACTTGATAGTTTAAGTGCACCATGCTTAACGGCTTAGAATCGGGACTTCAAAGACGTTTTGAACGTCATGGACCATATGAGATGTTCCAGGAGTTGAAGTTAATATTTCAAGCAAATACCCGAGTTGAGAGATATGAAGTCTCGAACAAGTTCTATAGCTAAAAGATGGAGGAGAATCGCTCAACTAGTGAGCATGTGCTCAGATTGTCTGGGTACTACAATCGCTTGAATCAAGTGGGAGTTAATCTTCTAGATAAGATAGAGATTGACAGAATTCTCTAGTAACCATCACCAAGTTAGTAGAACTTCGTGATGAACTATAATATGCAAGGGATAACAGAAACAACTCCCAAGCTCTTCGTGATGCTGAAATCAACGAAGGTAGAAATCAAGAAAAACATCAAGTGTTGATGGTTGACAAGATCACTAGTTTCAAGAAAAGGGCAGAGGGAAGAAGGGGAACTTCAAGAAGAACAGCAAGCAAGTTGCTGCTCAAGTGAAGAAGCCTAAGTCTGGTCCTAAGCTTGAGACTAAGTGCTTCTACTTCAAAGGGACTGGTCACTGGAAGCGGAACTACCCCAAGTGATTGGCGGATAAGAAGGATGGCAAAATGAACATAAGTATATTTGATATACATGTTATTGATGTGTACTTTACTAGTGTTTATAGCAAACCCTCAGTATTTGATACTAGTTCAGTTGCTAAGATTAGTAACTCGAAACGGGAGTTGCAGAATAAACAGAGACTAGTTAAGGGTGAAGTGACGATGTGTGTTGGAAGTGGTTCCAAGATTGATATGATCATCATCGCACACTCCCTATAATTTCGAGATTAGTGTTGAACCTAAATAAGTGTTATTTAGTGTCTGCGTTGAGCATGAATATGATTTGATCATGTTTATTGTAATACGGTTATTCATTTAAGTAAGAGAATAAATTGTTGTTCTGTTTATATGAATAAAACCTTATATGGTTACACACCCAATGAAAATAGTTCGTTGGATCTCGATCGTAGTGATACACATAATCATAATATTGAAACCAAGAGATGCAAAGTTAATAATGATAGTGCAACTTATTTGTAGCACTGCCATTTAGGTCATATTGGTGTAAACCGCATGAAGAAACTCCATGCTGATGGGCTTTTGGAATCACTTGATTATGAATCAGTTGATGCTTGCGAACCGTGCCTCATGGGCAAGATGACTAAGACTCTGTTCTTCGGAACAATGGAGCGAGCAACAGATTTGTTGGAAATCATACATACTGATGTATGTGGTCCGATGAATATTGAGGCTCGCGACAAGTATCATTATTTTCTGATCTTCACAGATGATTTGAGCAGATATGAGTATATCTACTTGATGAAACATAAGTCTGAAACATTTGAAAAGTTCAAAGAATTTCAGAGTGAAGTGAAAAATCATCGTAACAAGAAAATAAAGTTTCTACGATCTGATCGTAGAGAAGAGTATTTGAGTTACGAGTTTGGCCTTCAGTTAAAAACAATGTGAAATAGTTTCACTACTCATGCCACTTGGAACACCATAGTGTAATGGTGTGTCCGAACATCATAACCGTACTTTATTAGATATAGTGCGATCTATGATGTCTCTTACCGATCTACCACTATCGTTTTGGGGTTATGCATTAGAGACAGCTGCATTCACGTTAAATAGGGCACCATCTAAGTCCGTTGAGACGACACAATCTGAACTGTGGTTTGGCAAGAAACCAAAGTTGTCGTTTCTTAAAGTTTGGGGCTGCGATGCTTATGTGAAAAAGCTTCAACCTGATAAGATCGAACCCAAATTGGAGAAATGTGTCTTCATAGGATACCCAAAGGAGACTGTTGGGTACACCTTCTATCACAGATCCGAAGGCAAGACATTCGTTGCTAAGAATGGATCCTTTCTAGAGAAGGAGTTTCTCTCGAAAGAAGTGAGTGGGAGGAAAGTAGAACTTGACGAGGTAACTGAACCTGCTCCCTTACTGGAAAGAAGTACATCACAGAAAACTGTTTCAGTGACACCTACACCAGTTAGTGAGGAAGCTAATGATAATGATCATGAAACTTCAGATCAAGATACTACCGAGCCTCGTAGATCAACCAGAGTAAGATCCGCACCAGAGTGGTACGGTAATCCTGTTCTGGAAGTCATGCTACTAGATCATGATGAACCTACGAACTATGAAGAAGCGATGGTGAGCCCAGATTCCGCAAAGTGGCTTGAAGCCATGAAATCTGAGATATGATCCATGTATGAGAACAAAGTATGGACTTTGATGGATTTGCCCGATGATCGGCAAGCCATAGAAAATAAATGGATCTTCAAGAGGAAGACAGACTCTGATAGTAGTGTTACTATCTACAAAGCTAGAATTGTCGCAAAAAGGTTTTTGACAAGTTCAAGGTGTTGACTACGATGAGAGATTCTCACTCGTATCTATGCTTAAAGTCTGTCCGAATCATGTTAGCAATTGCCGCATTTTATGAAATCTGGCAAATGGATAAACAAAACTGAATTCCTTAATGGATTTAATAAAGAAGAGGTGTATACGATGCAACTAGAAGGTTTTGTCAAATCCGAAAGGTGCTAACAAAATATGCAAGCTCCAGCGATCCATCTATGGACTGGTGCAAGAATCTCGGAGTTGGAATATACGCTTTGATAAGTTGATCAAAGCATATAGTTTTATACAGACTTACGGTGAAGCCTGTATTTACAAGAAAGTGAGTGGGAGCACTACATCATTTCTGATAATTATATGTGAATGACATATTGTTGGTCAGAAATAATGTAGAATTATTCTGTAAAGCATAAAAGAGTGTTTGAAAGGAGTTTTTCAAAGAAAGACTTCGGTGAAGCTGCTTACATATTGAGCTTCAAGATCTATAGAGATAGATCAAGACGCTTGATAAGTTTTTTCAATGAGTACATACCTTGACAAGATTTTGAAGTAGTTCAAAAATTGGAGCAGTCAAAGAAAGAGTTCTTGCCTGTATTACAAGGTGTGAAGTTGAGTAAGACTCAAAGCCCGACCACGGCAGAAGATAGAAAGAGAATGAAAGTCATTCCCTATGCCTTGTCCATAGGTTATATAAAGTATGTCATGCTGTATACCAGATCTATTGTGTACCCTGCACTGATTTGGCAAGGGAGTACAATAGTGAACTAGGAGTAGATCACTGGACAGCGGTCAGAATTATCCTTAGTGAAATAAGGATATGTTTCTCGATTATGGACGTGACAAAAAGGTTCGCCGTAAAGGGTTACGTCGATGCAAGTTTTGACACTGATCTGGATGACTCTAAGTCTCGATCCAGATACATATTGAAAGTGGGAGCAATTAGCTAGAGTAGTTCCGTGCAGAGCATTGTAGACATAGAAAATTGCAAAATACATAACGGATCTGAATGTGAAAGACCGTTGACTAAGATTCTCTCACAAGCAAAACATGATCACACCTTAGTACTCTTTGGGTTTTAATCGCATAGCGATGTGAACTAGATTACCGAATCTAGTAAACCCTTTGGGTGTTGGTCACATGGTGATGTGAACTATGGGTGTTAATCACATGATGATGTGAACTATCGATGTTAATCACATGGTGATGTGATCTAGATTATTGACTCTAGTGCAAGTGGGAGACTGAAGGAAATATGCCCTAGAGGCAATAATAAAGTTATTATTTATTTCCTTATTTCATGATGAATGTTTATTATTCATGCTAGAAGTGTATTAACCGGAAACATAATACATGTGTGAATACATAGACAACCAGAGTGTCACTAGTATGCCTCTACTTGACTAGCTCGTTAATCAAAGATGGTTATGTTTCCTAACCATGAACAAAGTGTTGCTATTTGATTAACGAGGTCACATCATTAGTTGAACGATCTGATTGACATGACCCATTCCATTAGCTTAGCACCCGATCGTTTAGTATGTTGCTATTGCTTTCTTCATGCCTTATACATGTTCCTATAACTATGAGATTATGCAACTCCCGTTTGCCGGAGGAACACTTTGGGTGCTACCAAACGTCACAACGTAACTGGGTGATTATAAAGGAGCATTACAGGTGTCTCCAAAGGTACATGTTGGGTTGGCGTATTTCAAGATTAGGATTTGTCACTCCGATTGTCGAAGAGGTATGTTGTTATGCGGTCTGACCGATAAAGATCTTCGTAGAATATGTAGGAGCCAATATGGGCATCCAGGTCCCGCTATTGGTTATTGACCGGAGACGTGTCTCGGTCATGTCTACATTGTTCTCGAACCCGTAGTGTCTGCACGCTTAAGGTTACGATGACAGTTATATTATGAGTTTATGCATTTTGATGTACCGAAGGATGTTCGGAGTCCTGGATGTGATCACGGACATGACGAGGAGTCTCTAAATGGTTGAGACGTAAATATTGATATATTGGAAGCCTATGTTTGGATATCGTAAGTGTTCCGGGTGAAATCGGGATTTTACCGGAGTACCGGGAAGGTTACCGGAACCCCCCGGGAGCTAAATGGGCCATGATGGGCCTTAGTGGAAAAGAGAAGAGGCAGCCCTACATGGGCTGCGCGCCTCCCCCTTCCCCTAGTCCTATTAGGACTAGGAGAGGTGGCCGGCCCCCTCTCTCTCTTTTCCCCCTCCGCGAATCCTATTCCAACTAAGATTGGGGGGGGGGATCCTACTCCCAGAGGGAGTAGGACTCTCCTGGCGCACCCCTTGTGGCCGGCCAGCCTTCCCCCCTTTGGTCCTTTATATACTGAGGTAGAGGCACCCTAGAACACACAGGTTGATCCACGTGATCTATTCTTTAGCCGTGTGCGGTGCCCCCAGCCACCATATTCCTCGATAATACTGTAGCGGAGTTTAGGCGAAGCCCTGCTGCAGTAGTGCATCAAGATCGTCACCACGCCGTCGTGCTGACGGAACTCTTCCCCGACACTTTGCTGGATCGGAGTCCGGGGATCGTCATCGAGCTGAACGTGTGCTCGCACTCGGAGGTTCCGTAGTTTCGGTGCTTGATCGATTGGATCGTGAAGACGTACGACTACTTCCTCTACGTCGTGTCAGCGCTTCCGCAGTTGGTCTGCGTTGGGTACGTAGACAACACTCTCCCCTCTCGTTGCTATGCATCACATGATCTTGTGTGTGTCTAGGAATTTTTTTGAAATTACTACGAAACCCAACATCATTATATAAGGAAATATAGATAACAACTTTATTATTGCCTCTAGGGCATATTTCATTTAGTCTCCCACTTGCACTAGAGTCAATAATCTAGTTCACATCATCATGTGATTTAACACCAATAGTTCACATCTTTATGTGATTAGTTCACATCTCCATGTGACTAACACCCAAAGGGTTTACTAGAGTCAATAATCTAGTTCACATCTCTATGTGATTAACACCCAAAAAGTACTAAGGTGTGATCATGTTTTGCTTGTGAGAGAAGTTTTGTCAACGAGTCTGCCACATTCAGAGCCGTATGTATTTTGCAAATTTTCTATGTCTACAATGCATGGGTCTTCTGGTTGTTCAGGGTGTTCTGGCACAAGGGTTGTCTGATCCGGTTCAGCAGCTTTCGGATCCATGGCGGGCTTCGTCACCTTTGCTTTTTTGTTGGGCTTTGCTTGACCGCTAAAAAGTATTTTGACAAGTCAGCATAATGTTGAAGATATAAAGGAACAGAAGAGAGATAATTATCTTTACCCAGGGGCAGTCTTGAAAGCCGGCAGTTGAGTCTGTGATGAGTCGCCAGAAGTGGAACGGGAAATTTCCTGCAAAGATGGAATCAAAATTGAGTGATTAATGAAAGTAACTCGCTGGTAAATACAATAGTTAAGGTTAAAAGAACCTCATTTTTCCGTTTCCGAGGAGTGTTTGGTAAACCGGAGGTTAAATCTTCATCTCCACCGGTCTGGGTCTGGCGAAGACTCTCATGTTGCTATCATTTCAAACGAAAATGAGGATCTAAATAAGCAAGGGGTGTGAAAACCTTACTTTCCGGGTTACCCACCAAAGTTTCTGCCTTGGTAAAGGTTCTGAGTCGGAGGAAATAATAGTTACCTCTTCTATGACTGTCTAGCTGACCCTCGTGTCATCCTGGCAATAGTCAGTGTCAATAAGGTTGTTAAAAACAAGCCAACAGAATCAAGGGCTACCTCCGACTTAGAGGCATCATCCAGCTTTAGCAATTCAGAGGTGCTTGGCTTATTTCTAGACCGCCTGCTGGTCTTTTTGGCGGCTCTCACAGCAGCCTTGGCCATTTTAGCAGCCTCATGGTCATATTTGGCCTTCCAAAAGTCAGATTTAGCCTGTGGAAGGATAACTGTCGGTGTCAAAACCGGCAGATCTCGGGTAGGGGGTCCTGAACTATGCGTCTAAGGATCGATGGTAACAGGAGACAGGGGACACGATGTTTACCCAGGTTCGGGCCCTCTCGATGGAGGTAATACCCTACTTCCTGCTTGATTGATCTTGATGATATGAGTATTACAAGAGTTGATCTACCACGAGATCGTAGAGGCTAAACCCTAGAAGCTAGCCTATGGTATGATTGTTGTATATCTATCGACTAGCCTGGCCCTGGTTTATATAATGCACCAGAGGCCTAGGATAACAAGAGTCCTAGCCGAATACGCCGGTGGGGAAGGAGTCCTTGTCTTGACCACCAAGTCTTGTGGAATCTTCCTTGTATGTGGCAGCTGTCCGAACTGGCCCATGAGTATACGGCCATGGGGGTCCTCGGCCCAATCTAACTGACTGGGAGATGGCGTGGTGAGTACCCCCTAATCCAGAACACCGTCAGTAGCCCCCTGAATCGGTCTTCCAGTTGGGGACGCTCCTCGATTCTTCTAAACTGTTCTTCATCTTCGGTCATCGGTCTTGAAAACTGGTTCAACAAATCTTCTTCGATCTTGAGGATCACCAACGTGCATCCAAATAGTTTATACGTCGGGTATCCGAGGAGCCCCTTTCAGTTTTCGGCCTTTATCAATGTCTTGCTTATTTTTATGCCATGCATCAGGTTTGTAGTTGTTCCCGGGCGGCAGCGCCCTCTTGCGTCCGAGCTCCTACACCGGACTACATTCGAGGTATCTTTTGCAGACGAGTACCAACGCCGGACCGCTTTCGAGCTCCAACGTCGGACTACGTCCAAGCTCCAACGCCGGACTGTATCCGAGCTCCAACGCCGAACTATATCCGAGGTGTCATAAATCACCTTGGTTCAAAAGAGTTGAAGGAGTTTAGCCGAGCTTAATGTCGCAAATGCCCTCTATGGAGCCAGCAACTAGCGCCCGAGCTTTATGTCGGACTGCTTCCGAGGTGGTGCACCACCCCGACTGTGGGCCGGTTTTTTGTCAATATTTTTATTGGTGTAATTTATTCTCTGCCCAGATATATAGCCAGTAGCCCTCAAGGTGTGTATCAGTCTAAAACCCGAGATGCACTTGAAGGATGACACAAAACTGCTAATCCCAGTTGCCGCTGAGACTCAGGTTGATTTGCAAAATCGGTCTGAGGACCAACCCCTAGCTCGGCAGAATACTTCGGAACACAAAAAGCGGTGTGCAGAGTCCTCGAGACTCAGGTTGGGTGTGGCCGACTAACCTGAGGATCATAATCTCCTCGAAAACTATATTGCACTGGATTGCCAATGCAGTAGCCCCTGAGACATTGGTCGGTTGGCAACACCAGATTAGGGGATCGATACGCCCCTTTAATATTAGTAAATGATAAGCCCGAAGCCCAGTAGCCCCTGAGCCTTAATGCGGGCACGGGTGGCCGAATTTAGGATCGATATCCAGAGTAAAATCACAAATTATGTGTAATGATTCTATGTATCCAAGTACTTTACGTCATTAATGCTCGATCCGCATTGTACAAAACTTTGTCACCGACCATCGGCTTCCACCTCCTCGTCCAGTAGCCGAGGAGTGTTTGTCCTACTTTGTAAAGCCTTTATGAGGGCAAAGATTTATGACAAACAAGGCAATCTGGCCATACGGTTTTATAAACAAAGGTACGCAGAGAGATATGTTATATTACTGTTTAACATAAGGAATGTCTTCCAAAGAAAATAGTCCCACCATCGGTTCCTTTCTTTGGGTTGTCATGCTAAGCATGATCATGAAACCTCAGCTCTAATGGAAGAGCAAAATATTGAGGATTTAGTTTGGGAGGCCAGTTACTAGCCCCCGGTAGTGTTCAGCGATAGTCGAGGTCAAGTCGTAAACACCTCGGCCAATGTTATGAATGGCCCGTCATTTAACATAGTCATCGGATCGCTGACCAGTTTACGCTTATTGTGACAGTCAGTTTTCGGCTTTCTCCACTGAGGTGCTTAACCATGTGAGCTGGAAGCACAATCATAGTGGTTCTCCCTTTGCACACCTAGCCGAACAAAGCGGAACATAGGAGGCAAGCGCAGGAGTCGGGCAACCCAACTGTTGACCGAAGACACAATTCGAAACCGATGCATATATAGCAATATCCGAGAATGTTTTGCTGAATCTGTAAAGGTGTCCGGCGTTGCACTGTGAGACTTGTGCTGAAAACACACAAATAGTTTGAAAGTGCCATAAGCATGGAAAACCAAAAAACGCCAGTAAAAACTTGACATCCGAACAAGATCAAGTGTCCGGTGCCAATCCGAAAATTGGAAAAAATAATAATTGTGCTTCTGTCGTGCTTTAACATGAGACATCCGATCTCAAGACTTTACGCGGGTTAGCCCACGGCTTTAAGCTCCTTATCCCAAAGGCGGAGTACTTCTTCGAGGTCAGTTTAGCAAACTAAACTCAAGCGGCCTTCAGAGAGAAGACAGGCTATCCGGCTATTGACCATAAACTCGAGTCGAAAAAGGAGCAGTAGAAAAAGACTTTACAACGACCAAGAAGAAAACACATTTACTATAAAAAAGCTCATATAAATTTTAAGAGCCCCCAAGTGACTTGGGTAAAAGAATTTTACGTATAATGATTGTATGTACCGAAGTACTTATATCATATCTGTGTTCACCCGAACTTTAAACGTGTCTTAACCGACCGTCGGCTTCCCCCTCTTCGGCCAAGGGCCGAAAAGTGTCATGTACTCCACCTGTCGAGAGTATCGACGGTGTTTCCGATGACCAGGCAATCAGGCCATAAGGCTGTAAGAGACAAAGCGCGCTTAGGGAACTTATGCTATATTACTGCCGAAGTGTAAGAGGCATCTTCAAAGAAAATAGTACCCCCACCGATACCTTTCTTAGGTGCTCATTATTACTACGAGACTTGTGCAATAGATTTTTTGTACTCATGAGTTCTGTTGTGTGACGACCATGATTCAAAACAATAAGAGCGCTAGCTTTCGGCTTCACCCAGTCTCAGGTTAGAGCTTGGATGACCCGGTCGTGACAATCGCAGAGGTGCTCCCTTTACTCCCTAGCTGAACAATCGGGAACATAGGGGTAAGCACAGGAGCCACGCAACCCAGCTTGCGGAACACTTAAGTCAATATGGTGCATATTGTGGCGTAATACATGAACAAGGAACGAAGCCGTACAAGTATAATCATATGCAAGAGGAAAAGCTTCATGAAGGAAGCACCCAAGTAAACGGGGTATTTGAATTTATGCATCACAGACAAAGTTTTGACAAGGAAGTATGACGCTTGGTCGAACCGGAAAAAAATTTAAAGCCGATAGTTTTGAGCATGAAAGCGACTTAGCTTGTTAATGTGTTCGACATTGATGACGCGGTCCAAGCTTGATGCAGGACAAGGTTCCATCCCCCAAGCCAGTCCCAAGGTGGCGGAGCGAAGAGCTCGGCACTCCGAGGTGGTGGCATAGCACGGCCAAAGCGGGCAGGTAGAGTGACGTCGAAGCCCCCGGTGCGGGTTAACGAAGTGTTGACGAAACCTCCAGTCTAGCCGAGGGGACAACACTACCCAACTCGATTCATTTACTGTGCACCGATCACTCAGTGAGGTAGAGCTCTCTCGGCGATGCCGAAGTCCCCGAGGCAACCGAACACGTCAGTATGGCAACACGACAAATAAGGTGATCACGCAAGCCGATTTATGCCAATTTGAGACAGTGGCGTTGGCTTGCCGAAGCGACTGCGTAACGCAGTCGAAGTCGATCACCTACATGCATAAAATAGTGCGGTCCAAAAAGAATAATATAAATATATATAAAATCCTTGTGTAATTGCTTTTCGCAAAAATAATTTATTTAAGGAGATGTGGTCTGGCACCGAAGTCAATGTTGATGCAGAGCGTCGGCGTGACGCGATGAAGGCGTGGCAAAAGCCCATATTCACATGCCGGTCCAAGTTCTGGATTAGGCGTTTGCCGTACTATATACGGAAACTGACCGTACCACCGCGTGACTGTCGATAATGCAGCCGCCATTTGACAGGCCTGCGTAGAGATGATGGAACAAACTGAAGTAATAATTCTTTGAGGAGAATAGACCCAAATAAGGAAAAATTACTAGGATAAATAGCACCTAGTTTATTTATTATAGCAATCCAAAGAAAGGTGACTCCCAACATTGGGACTCGATCCGCACACCCATTGCCTGATGGGTGATAAAGCGCCGGCATGGCGATGCTAGCAAAGGTTGGCTTGCCGAGACAAAGCCCTCGGTCCAGCTAATCGTGACGAAGCTGGTCGGCTAGTGATGCCAAAGTCACCGGAGTAGGTTGATGAAGAGATGATGAAGCCCCCGGTCTAGCTGAGGTGTTGGAGCGGCTCGCCGAAGAGATGCCGGAGTCTACCTGTCAGTCGATGTGTCGAAAGAGGTTGACGTGTTTGATGATGATTTGAAGAAGAGGTAGCATGGTGATGTCGACGCAGGTCAAGACTTGTGACACAATCGGCGCTAGCTTGATGCAGCTACCGCGTGGCGAATCTGGTGTGCCCACTCCATGTAGTCCGTGGGGCAGAGACGTTGATGATGATTTATCCTTCGTGATGCCGAACTCTTGTTCGGTTTGCCGAGATGATGATCGAAGGAGTTGAGCTCGGCTCAATAAAGCGGCAACGTGTCTAGCACAGGTCGGCAGCCGTGGAGCAATACTTCCGTACTGGTTTGACACCAGCGTGATGGTGAAGATTACCTCGGAGGAGGCTTAAAATTTTATGGGTATGTGTCTAAAAACAACGCACAATACGATAGAAGAAAATTCCTTAAAAAAGGTTGTCCAATATCACGTTCATAAAGAAACATGAATTCTGGTCGGGTCCGTATTCGCGCAGAAAACAGATCCAAAAATCGTTGCGCTCATCGGAGATTTCCTAGAGTTTGAATGGTTGGATCAAGCTGAAATTTTGATGGGTGCTAGATATAGGAATTCCGCAGCCGATCAACGGTTGGATCTTACAAAGGACGTCCGAGCTACATGCTGGACGCCACGCTCCAAACTCGACCAGATTCCCGTCCAGATTTGAAACGGCTCTGGTATATCATAGATTGCCAGAGATTCCTCTATCGGAACTCGATGAAATTTTGCATGGTTGTTGTAGACTCAATTCCGAACAATCCCACTGAAGCAATCGTCAAAGCGATACTCGAGGAGGCGGTGGCGGCAGATACGAGTTCGCTGTCCAGAAAAACAGCACGATCGCTCGAGGGCAATGTTGACGTTGAGCCCCCGAGCTCCATGGATGATTCCTCCATGATATTGATAGAGATCGGAGATGATGTTTGATGAAGGCCCTCATCCGAACATGGTGATCTGAACACGGGGCGCAGTTCTTGGTCGAACCAAGGTGACCAGTCGAGCTAGTGACGAAGATGCCGAAGTCGCAGTTGATCTGCAGGCAAGCCATCGATCCTTTGCCGATCACACAGCGAAACTCTCAATGAAAGCACCATTGTCGGTGTCAAAACCGGCAGATCTCGGGTAGGGGGTCCCAAACTATGCGTCTAAGGATCGATGGTAACAGGAGACAGGGGACACGATGTTTACCCAGGTTCGGGCCCTCTCAATGGAGGTAATACCCTACTTCCTGCTTGATTGATCTTGATGATATGAGTATTACAAGAGTTGATCTACCACGAGATCATAGAGGCTAAACCCTAGAAGCTAGACTATGGTATGATTGTTGTATATCTATCGACTAGCCTGGCCCTAGTTTATATAATGCAACCAGAGGCCTAGTAACAAGAGTCCTAGCCAAATACGCCAGTGGGAGAGGAGTCCTTGTCTTGACCACCAAGTCTTGTGGAATCTTCCTTGTATGCGCCAGCTGTCCGAACTGGCCCATGAGCATATGGCCATGGGGGTCCTCGGCCCAATCTAACTGACCGGGAGACGGCGTGGTGAGTACCCCATAATCCAGGACACCGTCAATAACATATTGGAGTTCATCCAATGTTTAAGTGTTGAAGGAGAAAGAAATCAAAAAATTTACCTCTGGCGTTGGGTTAAGCTTGCAGAAAGGATTCAAACCCACTTTGCTGCAGTCTTCGTATTTACTATTTACAAGTGTGGTCGCCATTTCAATGATGGCCTCTTCAGTCAGTCGTAGAGAGCTATGGCGTAAGGGATCATCTGTTCCTCCGGTATAGTTACAGATCAAGCCGAATCGGCGGCTTAAGGGGATGATCCGCCATGCGACCCAGCAACAGATTAAGTCGACTCCAGTTAAGTTGTTTCCCAGCAAAGCTTGAACTTTCCTGATTGTAGGGACAAGTTTCTTGCGTTCAGCGGCGGTAAGTTTATCAGGGAGTTGGTATTTTGAGTCGAGACGCTCAGGATGATAACCCAGCAACGGATTTTCATCAGACGGTGAGATATCTTTGTAGTAGAACCATGTTTTGTTCCAGTCTTTGGGATGGCTTGGTAGAGCTACTTGAGGGAAGATAGCATCTCGTCTGCGTTGAATTGAAATCTCGCCAAGCTCCAAGCTAGGCCCATTGGTAAACTCATTCTGCCGGTTCAAGTAGAAATACTCTCTGAAAAGCTCAACACTAGGCTCTTCTTGAAGGTATACCTCACAAAAAACTTGGAAGTCATAGATGTTTGATATGGAATAGGGTCCAATGTCTTGCGGATGGAGTTTGAAGAAGTTTAGGATATCTCTGAAGAATTTAGAGCCGGGTGGTGAGAAACCCCGGTTCATATGATCAGTAAATATGGTAACTTCACCGTCCATAGGCTGAGGCTTCTCTTCGCCCGGGTCAGGTACATGGTAATGCACCACACTCTTATCTGGCAAATATCCAATAGTGACGAAATCCTTCAAGGTGTCCTCAGTGATTATGGAGGGAACCCAGTTGTAGGTCGTGATTGTTTTGGGTAGCATGGTGAAAGGACAACCTAAAAGACAGGAAATAATTTGCCGGCTCAAGATGATTGTTAAAATTGCAAGTTAACAAGTAAAGTGCATGTTTAGAATGGCGGCTTAAGCAAGGTCTAATGATATATGAAGTAACAATAAACCGGCAGAATAAGCCGCCATGACTAAAGGCATTCAAGATCTACCAAGGCTATAATTTGCAAAGTGTTAGGACAAACAGGTTCCATAGGTTGAGGCTACAAATTTGGATCTATTGCTGTTCAGAAAAAGGAAATAAATCAAAATCTACAGAGGTGATGGTGGAAAAGCATAGGTGCCCTAGAGGAGATCTGTCGCGGTGGGGATATATTCCAGTGTCAAGAACGAGTGCTAAAACTATTATCGCACAAGATTCATATGGTTTTTTGATCTAATCCATGGAACTAAACAAGGAGAGAGAAGGACGATGACGAACGCTGACGAACACCAACCTAATGACAGATCTATGGCGAAGAAAAAAGGGCTTACTGATGCTGTTAGGACAGCAGAGTGCTGCCGTAGTTTTTTGGTCTATTCGGGGCGATGCAGCGGATGGAGTTGAGGTTGGAGACGGAGATCGACGGCGGCGAGGCTCGTACGGGTCGGTGCGTTGCGAGGAGGAAGAAAGGAGAAGGATAAGAATGAAAGATGACTCTATGGTCCTATTTATAAGGAAACAGAAAAATAGGCAGGCGCGAAAGATGAGGAGGCCAAATGATGGTTATCCAGCTAATTGAACGCCTCGATTTTCTGAAAGACATTAAGATAAAGATCCGTTAATGATGACATCGTGGCGGGTTTCTGAAATTCTTGGAGATGATGTCATGGCGGGTTATAGGGTTTGTGCAACAGATGACGAAGGATTTTTCTAAGTGTTGAAGATTGACATGAACAAGTTCAAATCAACCTGGGGCTTAATGTTGGGGATATAACTATTAGGTATGACCCGCCCAGGAGGGGCCGGGTCATCTCTATGACGATTCATCACAATGAAGCCCAAGATTATATGGCGGTTCATAGATAGGCTTGGTAGAGGGCCCAGACCAGAAAGCGGCTTAAGGCCCATGGATATAAACCGCCATGTATGTAAAACTTGTACTGCAAGGCATGTAAGAAAGGTCACCCAGCCAGATACATTATATAAGCCGGCCGGGACTCTATAGCCTGCAGGGCATCAACCCGTGTATATAAGGGGACAACCTAGCGGCGGCTTAGGACAAGAAACAAGAGATGGAGAGCCGGGTCAAGCGTATTCGCTCCCTGCTCATCGAAACCCTAGCAATACCATCTACAAACTGGACTAGGCTTTTACCTTCATCGTAAGGGGCCGAACCAGCATAAACTCCTTGTGTCCTTTGTCCTGATTAACCCCTTTAAGCTAACCTCATCGCGATGGCTCTACGACTAAGTCCTCGCACTAGGACATCTGCCGTGATAAGTCCACGACAGGAGGGAAGTAGAACTTGATGAGGTAATTGTACCTGCTCCCATATTGGAAAGTAGTTTATCGCTGAAATCAGTTCCAATGATTCCTACACCAGTAAGTGAGGAAGCTAATGATGATGATCATGAAACTTCTGATCAATTTACTACCAAACCTCGTAGGTCAACCAGAGTAAAATCCGCACCAAAGTGGTACCGTAATCCTATTCTGGAGGTCATGTTACTTGACCATGACAAACCTACGAACTGTGAGGAAGCGATGATGAGCCCAGATTCCGCAAAATGGCTTGAGGCCATGAAATCTGAGATGGGATCCATGTATGAGAACAAAGTGTGGACTTTGATTGACTTGCCCGATGATCGGCAAGCCATAAAGAATAAATGGATATTCAAGAAGAAGACTGACGCTGACGGTAATGTTACTGTCTACAAAGCTCGAGTTGTTGCAAAAGGTTTTCGACAAGTTCAAGGAGTTGACTACGATGAGACTTTCTCACCCGTAGCAATTCTTAAGTCCGTTCAAATCATGTTAGCAATTGCCGCATTTTATGATTTTGAAATTTGGCAAATGGATGTCAAAACTGCATTCCCTAATGGATATCTTAAAGAAGAGTTGTATATGATGCAACCAGAAGGTTTTGTCGATCCAAAAGGTGCTAACAAAGTGTGCAAGCTCTAGCGATCCATTTATGGACTGGTGCAAGCTTCTTGGAGTTGGAATATACGATTTGATAGTGTGATCAAAGCATATGGTTTTATAGAGACTTTTGGAGAAGCCTGTATTTACAAGAAAGTGAGTGGGAGCTCTGTAGCATTTCTGATATTATGTGTGGATGACATATTGTTTATCGGAAATGATACTGAATTTCTGAATAGCATAAAAGGATACTTGAATAAGAATTTTTCAATGAAAGACCTCGGTGAAGCTGCTTATATATTGGGCATCAAGATCTATAGAGATAGATCAAGATGCTTAATTGGACTTTCACAAAGCACATACCTTGATAAAGTTTTGAAGAAGTTCAAAATGGATCAAGCAAAGAAAGAGTTCTTGCCTGTGTTACAAGGTGTGAAGTTGAGTCAAACTCAATGCCCGATCACTGCAGAAGATAGAGAGAAAATGAAAGTCATTCCCTATTGATTTGGAATGTTATACATAGGTCATTCATCCATATCATATTTTATTGTATTTCGTTTTGTGATCCTCGAAATCCTAAGCAACTCAAGGACCCTCGGAGAGAGTTGGGGATTTTCCCTCGTTCTCATATTTGAGTTTTATCAAATATTGAAACAAGGATCACTTTGGTTTTAATTATTTTTCTCCCCAAAAATATTTCATATTAAAATTATATGAGAGGAGATAATATGACTTCTCCAAAATAAATGAAATGTTGGAGGAAAATATTAAAATCAATTTGTATTTTTATTTGTGGTTTTATCGCTATTTTATTTGAATTAGGAAAAATATATGTTTTTCAAAATTGCATTAGAGGCCCAAATAAATGTTCACCTCGTCCAGCGTATTTTTAGAGGATGGGGAAAATTTATTTCAGGATTTTTGGAGTCCGTTCAGTATTTCTTTTCTTCGTATTTCTGCGTGTCGGATATTAAAAAAAACGAACCGCCTTACCGGGGCGTGTCCGCCTGGGACACCGACCTGACCGGCCTCTTAAAAGACGAGGCCTGAGCCGCCAGCCCCGCCCCAATCCGTTGAACCCTAGCCGAGCCCCGCCAGCACCACCACCGCCTTGCGCCACCGCCGCCGCCGCCATCCCGTTCTATGAGATAGTCGTCGGTTTTTTTAGAAAAAACGATTGGTTTTTCGTAAACCTAGATCTAGTTTTTTATTAGATCGATTTTTTTGGTTTTCTCGGTTTATTTATTTTGCGGACGTTCGTCCTTACCTTCGTTTTAACGAACGTCTTTCATCCATTAGTCACAGACAGCGAACGTTTGTTCGTTAGCCTGTTCGTCAGTTTTTCTTTTTCAGGGTTTTCCGCGATTATTTTCGATCTTGATTTCTGTCCTAATCTTAGTTTTAGTTTATTTTTTCGCTCGTTTATCCGAATCAAGCGATTCAAGCGCCTGGATCTTCATCTCGAAGCCCTCTTTCCGTTTAACCAACTTGAACAAGATTTTGGTACTGTAAAATTTGACTTTAGTCCAGATTAGTAATTAGATCTTGTTTCTTTCGCAGTTTGAGTTTCATTGCTTCGTTTGATTTGATTCTTTTTGCAAACCGAAGTTCTTCAGTTGAACTTTCTGGTTAGATCTTCTTATTTGAGGTTTACCCGTGCATCCTTGCTTGATTCATTATGTATGCTATTGTTTGTTTGTGATAGAACACCCAGAGTGTGGAGTGTGCTACTACGAGTCCCTAGGATTTGCAGATCGTCAGCAAGGCAAGTAACACTTTGATCATACCCCTTTATCACCCAGTTTTATGCATTAGTTTCAACCCTCACACATTGCATGAGTAGGATCTCTTAACATGTGGGTCTGGGAAGTAGATGATGAGGTAGAACCTTTTACTTGTTTTATTATCAAACCCCTGGGAGTTACTTCCAAGTTATGCTTATATTGCCACGCTATGCTCGTAGACATGGATTGGGTTTGAGTGTATCCATAACAGATGTGAGTTGTTAATTAATGGTTCAACTTAAGGTGGCAACTTTAATACACATCTGGGTGGATTGCTTGCGGGCGTGTGGAGAATCTAGTGTGATCATCCTACGGTCCGCCACCTAGGCTCAAAGGGATCGTAAGACTATTCATGCTAGAAACTTCCATGTGCAGCCACAAGCCATTATGGACTCTAGCATAGTTGAGTAAGTTGCGTGAGTTCTTGAAGAGGTGGACTAGCAAATGTAGGGGATTGTAGGTGTACCGGTCTGCCCGGATGATACGTCTCCGTCGTATCTACTTTTCCAAACACTTTGTTTTGGACTCTAACTTGTATGATTTGAATGGAACTAACCCGGACTGACGCTGTTTTCAGCAGAATAGCCATGATGTTGTTTTATGTGTAGAAAACAAAATTTCTCGGAATGACCTGAAACTCCACAGAATATCTTACAATAAATAATAAAAAATCCTCACCAAAGATGAAAACCAGGGGGCCCACACCCTTGCCACGAGGGTGGGGGCGCCCCCCTAGGGCGTGCCCCCTACCTCGTGGGGCCCCTGGAGACCTCCCGACTCCAACTCCAACTCTATATAACTGCTTTCGGGGAGAAAAAATAGGAGAGAAGAAATCATCGCATTTTACGATACGGAGCCGCCGCCAAACCCTAAAACCTCTAGGGAGAGCTGATCTGGAGTCCGTTCGGGGCTCCGGAGAGGGGGATTCGTCACCGTCATCATCATCAACGATCCTCCATCACCAATTTCATGATGCTCACTGCTGTGCGTGAGTAATTCCATCGTAGGCTTGCTGGACGGTGATGGGTTGGATGAGATTTATCATGTAATTGAGTTAGTTTTGTTAGGGTTTGATCCCTAGTATCCACTATGTTCTGAGATTGATGTTGCTATGACTTTGCTATGCTTAATGCTTGTCACTAGGGCCCGAGTGCCATGATTTCAGATCTGAACCTATTATGTTTTCATCAATATATGAGTGTTCTTGATACTATCTTGCAAGTCTATAGTCACCTATTATGTGTTATGATCCATTAACCCCGAAGTGACAATAATCGGGATACTTAACGGTGATGACCGTAGTTTGAGGAGTTCATGTATTCACTATGTGCTAATGCTTTGTTCCGGTTCTCTATTAAAAGGAGGCCTTAATATCCCTTAGTTTCCATTAGGAACTCGCTGCCACGGGAGGGTAGGGCAAAATATGTCATGCAAGTTCTTTTCCATAAGCATGTATGACTATATTCGGAATACATGCCTACATTACATTGACGAATTGGAGCTAGTTCTGTGTCACCCTATGTTATGACTGTTACATGATGAACCGCATCCGGCATAATTATCCATCATTGATCCGATGCCTACGAGCTTTCCATATACTGGTTTACGCTTATTTACTTTCCCGTTGCTATTGTTACAATCACTACAAAATACCAAAAACATTACTTTGCTTTCGTTACTCTTTTGTTACCATTACCATCACTGTCATATTACTTTGCTACTAAACACTTTGCCGCAGATACTAAGTTTCCAGGTGTGGTTGAATTGACAACTCCGCTGCTAATACTTGAGAATATTCTTTGGCTCCCCTTGTGTCGAATCAATAAATTTGGGTTGAATACTCTACCCTCGAAAGTTGTTGCGATCCCTTATACTTGTGGGTTATCAAGACTAGTTTCTGGCACCGTTGCCGGGGAGCATAGCTCTATTCTTTGAGTCACTTGGGATTTATATTTGCTGGACACTATGAAGAATTTGAAAGATGCTAAGACAACAATTTATCCCTCAACTACGAGGGGAGCTAAGGAACTGCCATCTAGCTCTGCACTTGATTAACCTTCTGTTATGAGTAAGCTTGCGACACCTAAACCTGCTTCTGCTATTCGTTCTGATATGTCGCATGTTATTGATGATGCTACTTCTGCTATACATGATACTTATGATGAGACTACCTCTATGCCTGATACTACTATGCAACATAGTGATTTTCTCGAGGAACGACTTGCTAGGGCTAGAGAGATTGAAAATATTGAATCTGATTATGAAGATGAAAGTGATGATGAAGAATCACTTGTTATTCCTGAGGGTTATTTATTTTATAAAGATGCTTCTTTATCTATTTTAGCTTGCAAAGATAGATATGAACTCAAAAGGTTATTAGCTAAATGGAATAAGCAATCTCTAAATGCTAGGATGAGACCTAACCCCACTTTTGCTACTTCACCTATTTGTGTTGCTGATAAGGATTATGAATTCTCTGTTGGTCCTGATATAATTACTTTGGTTGAATCTGATCCTTTTCTTGGCTATGAATCTGAAACTGTTGTGGCACATCTTACTACATTAAGATATAGCCACCATGCTCACTAATGATGAGAGATCTCGCTACTTTTATATCCTTTAAATATTTCCGTTCTCATTAAAGGCTGATGCTAAGATATGGTTTAATTCTCTAGATCCTGATTGTGTGCATAGTCCCCAGGATATGATTTACTACTTCTCTGCTAAATATTTCCCTGCTCATAAGAAACAAGCTGCTTTAAAGGAAATATACAACTTTGTGCAAATTAAAGAAGAGAGTCTCCCACAAGCTTGGGGGAGGCTTCTCAAGTTACTTAATGCTCTTAAGAAAAATGAAATACTTGATATCTTCTACAATGGACTAACCGATGCTTCCAGAGATTACCTGTATAGTTGTGCTGGTTCTCTTTCCAGGGAAAGAACACCGGATGAAGCTGAAATCTTATTGAATAATATGCTGACAAATGAAAATAACTGGGCACCTCCTGAGCCACCTCCTGAGCCAACTCCTGCTCCAATTAATGATCCTATTCCTAAACCAACTCCGAAGAAGAGAGGTGATCTATTTCTCAGTCCCGAAGATATGCAAGAGGCAAAGAAATCTATGAAAGAAAAAGGTATTAAAGCTGAAGATGTTAAGAATTTACCTCCTATTGAAGAAATACATGGTCTTAATTTACCGCCTATTGAAGAAACATATGATCTTAATCCTTTATTTATCAAAGAACCTCCAGACCCCGATAACCCGACACAGGTAGTAAAGGTAAATTCTCTCTATAGATATGATAAATCTGAAATCCCTCCTACTAAAATTGCTAGTCAATGCTTGGATGAGTTTGATAATTTTATGATTAAGCAAGAAGACTTCAATGCTTATGTTGGTAGATAATTAAAACAAGAAGCTGATATGATTAAATATTTGGGTGACTATATGGCTAATATTATAGGTGAACTTAAACTTGTTAGCAAACATGCTTCTATGGTTACCACTCAAGTAGAACAAGTACTTAAAGCTCAAAAGGAATTGCTCAATGAGATGAATAGTAAGAAAACTAATTATGCTGTTAAAGTGGCTACTAGAACTGGTAGAATGACTCAGGAACCTTTGTATCCTAAAGGCCACCCTAAGAGAATTGAGCAAGATTCTCAGAGAAATAAAATTGATGCACCTAGTTCTTCTAAAAAGAAGAAAAAGAAAAATGATAGAACTGTGCAAACTTCTAGTGAACCTATTGCACAACCACCTGATAATCCAAATGATATCTCTATGTCTGATGCTGAAACACAATCTGGCAATGAACATGAACCTAATGAAAATGTTAATGATGATGTTCATAATGATGCTCAACCTAGTAATGATGATGATGTAGAAATTGAACCTGTTGTTGATCTTGATAACCCATAATCAAAGAATCAACATTATGATAAGAAAGACTTTGTTGCTAGGAAACATGGTAAAGAAAGAGAACCTTGGGTTCAGAAACCCATGCCTTTTCCTCCCAAACCATCCAAGAAAAAGGATGATGGGGATTTTGAGCGCTTTGCTGAAATGATTAGACCTATATTTTTGCGTATGCGATTGACTGATATTCTCAAAATGAATCCTTATGCTAAGTACATGAAAGATATTGTTACAAATAAAAGAAAGATATTGGAAGCTGAAATTTCCACCATGCTTGCTAATTATACTTTTAAGGGTGGAATACCAAAGAAACTTGGAGATCCAGGAGTACTTACTATACCATGCTCCATTAAAAGAAACTATGTTAAAACTGCTTTATGTGATCTTCAAGCCGGTGTTAGTGTTATGCCTCTCTCTTTATATCGTAGACTTGACTTGAATAAGTTGACACCTACTAAAATATCTTTGCAAATGGCTGATAAATCAACTGCTATACCTGTCGGTATTTGTGAGGATGTGCCTGTTGTGGTTGCAAACGTTACTATTTTAACGGACTTTGTTATTCTTGATATTCCCGAGGACGACAGTATGTCTATTATTCTTAGAAGACCCTTTTTGAATACTGCAGGGGCTGTTATTGATTGCAACAAAGGCAATGCCACTTTTCATGTTAATGGTAACGAGCATACGGTACACTTTCCGAGGAAACAACCTCAAGTTAATAGTATCAGTTCTATCGGAAAAATTCCATCGATTATATTTGGAGGTTTTGAATTTCCTCTTCCTACTGTCAAGAACAAATATGATATACTTATTATTGGGGATGTGCATATCCCTGTTGAGGTAACCTAGTGTTATTCGAAATTTCTTCGGTTTCGTGTTAATCGGAATGAGTTTGTTAACAAGACTTGATCAACCTTGTTAGTGGATTCCTTTTGATGAGCATGAGATGGATGCAACTAGAAGCACAACCTTTTGTACCCTATCTATACTTTCTGTTATTTAGTTGAAATAAAGTAAAAATAAATAATTTTCTGTCTGTTATCTAATTATCCGTGCAATATAAAAATACCTCGAAAATAAAAGTTCTCCAAATTCCCTGAAAATTAAATATGATTTTTATAGAATATTTGAGGATTTATGGAACAAAGAACACACCAGGGGGCTAACCACCTTGCCACGAGGGTGGAGGGCGCGCCCACCTCTCTAGGGCGTGCCCCCTGCCTCGTGGGCCCACGGTGTCCCTCCTCCACTTATTCTTTCACCCACACACTCCTTCTTCCTCCCCCAAACACGAAAAACAAGCTCAAACCCGAGTTCCAGCCCTCTTTGCTGCCATTTTTGATCTCCTTGCTCAAAGCACCTCTCACAAAACTTCTTGGGGAGATTGTTCCTTGGTATGTGACTCCTCCATTGGTCCAATTAGTTTTTGTTCTAGTGCTTTATTCATTGCAAATTTGTGTTGCTTAGGTGACCCTGTTCTTGAGCTTGCATGTCAAATTTATATGGTCAAAAGTAGTTTGTATGCATGATATAGGCCCTAGGCACTTGTAGGAGTGGTTGCTATCAATATTATTGAGTTTGATTTACTTTTATTTTGAAGTTACTTAAAATTTCAGATTTTTTCAGAAAATGATGAGGAGATTATTGAGGGGCTCATTGAGCCAAAGCTCGAAGGGAAAGGCACCGAAGCGTAAGTATAATTTGCCGCGCACCGCGGAGGTTCGAGCGTGTGAATGGCCTTCCAAGGATTTCTTGAGTGCAGCCGGGATTTATGAAGATTTTCATGAGTTGGTTCATAATGCAGGCCTCACCGCTTTCCTCCACGACCCATGCGATCAGTATCTCTTACTCACAAATACCTTTGTGCAAAACTTTCATTTTCATTCTAGGAACTCACCACCTACGGTGGAGTTTCATTTATATGATGAGCATAAGGAGATGTCACTTTATGATTTTGTCGGATTTGTTTGGTCCCTTTTGAGGGCAAGACAGAAGAACCACATCGTGATGATGTGGAGGGATTTATTAATACTATCACTGTAGGGGAAACTAGGAAGGTTTCCGATGCACGGATCACTAGCATACATTTTCCTGTCTTACGTTACTTTGCATTATTTGCTAGTCGTTGCTTAATTGGTCGCAGAAACTGTGGAAACCTTAGTATCCCTGATATTATTATTTTGCTCCAAGGTTTATACAGTGATAACACTTTTAGTATGGGCGGCATTATTGCTAGACGGTTAAGTATGAACCATACTAAGGGTCCGATCTTTGGAGGCATCTATGATACACGCCTAGCTGCACATTTTAACATACCTATTAGGCATGCTGAGAAGAAAGAAAAAGTGCTGCCTCGTGTTTATATAGATTATAAAAGTATGGTGGCACATGATTTTATTGTTAAAAGTAGGGCAAGAGAGCTTAAATATCAATTGTTCTTTAATAAACATCATCCTGAGACTATTACCTTGCCTGCTCCTTCTTTGTTTGATTTGACTGTAGGCATGTACCTTGTTCCGTTGACCGCTATTCACGCCTACCGGAACCCTGCACCAGCCGAGGAGCAAGAACCGGAACCACAATTTGATCCTTCACGACAGTCTAACTATCAGTGGGATCCGGAGATGATTGCCAGCCAGTGGCAATCGGAGCCTTCTTCTTCCTCATCGCAGTACGACCCCAACTTTTATTATGGATATCAGCCAGGCCAGCCGTGGCCATAGACCAACTTAGGCCAAAAGTCTAAGATTGGGGGAGTACGTATTTCTCACTGACATTACATTTATGTTCCCACACACTCATTGCTAGATGTCGGTGTTCATACTTTTTCATTGTATCATCCATGCTAGTTTATTTCCTTTTATGCTTTCTTCTTGTGTGTTTAATAAACCTTAAGAAAATCAAAAAAATTAGTTGTAGCTTTTAATTAATTTACTTTCCATGCTTGTAGTAGTAATTAAAAAGAAAACCCAAAAATATTTCATGTTCTTCTTTTGCTTGTTGGGAGCTTTCCCATGTAAATAGTTTTATTTCTTTTCTTTTCTTTGGGGGTCAGTAGGTGTCGGTGTCAAAACCGGCGAATCTCGGGTAGGGGGTCCCGAACTGTGCGTCTAGGCCGGATGGTAAAAGGAGGCAGGGGAGACGATGTTTTACCCAGGTTCGGGCCCTCTTGATGGAGGTAAAACCCTACGTCCTGCTTGATTAATATTGATGATATGGGTAGTACAAGAGTAGATCTACCACGAGATCAGAGAGGCTAAACCCTAGAAGCTAGCCTATGGTATGATTGTATGTTATGGTTGTTGTCCTACGGACTAAAACCCTTCGGTTTATATAGGCACCGGAGAGGGTTAGGGTTACACAAGGTCCATTACAAAGGAGGAGATATCCATATCCGTATTGCCTAGCTTGCCTTCCACGCCAAGTATAGTCCTATCTAGACACGAGACGAAGTCTTCAATCTTGTATCTTCATAGTCTAACAGTCCGGCCAATGGAGATAGTCCGGCTGTACGGAGACCTCCTAATCCAGGACTCCCTCAGTAGCCCCTGAACCAGGCTTCAATGACGATGAGTCCGGCGCGCAGTATCGTCTTTGGCATTGCAAGGCGGGTTCCTCCTCCAAATACATCATAGAAAAATTTGAATACGAGGATAGTGTTCGACCCTGCAAAATAAGTTCCACATTCCACCGTAGAGAGAATAATATTTTCGCAAATCTAATTTGCTGACTTGTTTTGACAGTATGACGTTATGCCATGGCCCGGCGATTATTCGAACCGTTTCCTTTAACTAGCCCTGCACATAACGCGAGGCAGTTTTTCGACACGTCTTGTCAAAATAGAGATCGTGTCCCCTTATTACGGGATTCTCATCAATACGGGCGTGGGTGACCCAACCGCGCCATCGATTACGGCGCTTGGGGGATAAGCGAGTTTTACCAGGCTAGTGGGGATGCTTAGTTTCGTCCGCCCATATATATGGATAAGGATTCACCTTTCTATCCACGCCTTCTTCCTCCTTTGCTCATCCGTTTTCGCACACTCGAGCTCTAGCGCCCAAGTCCACACTTCCCACCTCAACCTTCTCCAACCATGTCCGGAGCGGGAAGCAGGTGGATGGTCTCCTCCGTCACGGAGGGAGACATCAAGAAACTGCACGGAGCCGGATACTTAGCCGCAAATATCACGCATCGGCTACCCGTTGCGCGGAAGATCGTCCCTACCCCGGAACCTCACGAGAGGGTAGTTTTCCTCCACCACTTCCTCCGCGGACTGGGGTTTCCCCTCCATCCATTCGTCCGTGGTCTCATGTTCTACTATGGGCTGGACTTCCATGATCTGGCCCCGAACTTCGTCCTCAACATTTCGGCGTTCATCGTCGTGTGTGAGGCTTTCCTCCGCATCCGGCCCCACTTAGGCCTGTGGTTAAAGACCAACAAGCAGAATGTGGCGGAGCCATGGTGGGCAAGATGCCCAACGTTATATGGCTTGAAGGCTCCTTTGTGGAGACAATAAAGGGATGGCAATCGGCGTGGTTCTACATCACCGAGCCGCGCGACGCCAAGTGGGCGGCAGCCCCCGAGTTTCGATCCGGATTCCCTGCACGGCTCACTTCCTGGAAAGAGAAGGGATTGTCGTGGGGTTCATCGGTGGAGCTGGATGGACTCCAGAAATGTATCCGGAGTATGGCGAGCAAGAAGCTCAAGCTTGTCAACATAGTCCAAGTTATGCTGATCCGTCGGATCCTCCCGTGTCAACACGGGATTTTACCTTGTGGGAGTTCGACCCGGCCCGGCACCAGACTCTGAGCGAGCTCTTTGATACGACGCACAAGGACGTCTGGAAGGTGTTGTTCAAGGGCGCCGAGGTCCCTCCTTCTCTCGCCGAGGACCGCGGACTAAGCGCAAAGCGCCTAGCGCATTCGGTGAGTTCAATACGTCCCGTAGGGCATTTATTTTCCCTAGCTTAATTATGTGCGGGGTCTAATCTCCATGCCTTTGATAGGACTGGGTGGAGACGTCGGGGCAGATTAACTATCCGGCCCCTTTGCCCGAAGATACTGCGGGCACTCTCCTGACAGAGATGCTGACTCCGGCTCCTTACAAGGTGCCGGAGAAGACCAAGAAGGCCAAGGGAACCCGAAAGAGTTCCCGACGCCAGGTGTTATCGGACTCATCGTCCGATAACTCTACAGCACACTCCTCCCCCGAAGACAAGGAGGAAGAAGAAGATGCTCCCCCTCCAGGCGGGGGAGACAAGAAAAGGAAGGCCTCCCCAACTGGGGAGGCCGAAGGGTCCAAGAAGGGGAGAACTCTCCTTCCGGACTACTCTACCACCGCCGCCGACGGTGAAGACGAGTGGCTGCCCAGGGCCAAGCCCCTGGGGAAGTCGTAAGTATTTGGATACCAGAGTAACTCATAGTATTCCTTTGTCGCACTGCTTTCCCTAACGCCAGACATGATTATGCAGGCCGCCACGAGCCAGCATTGATGTATCATCTGACGGCTCCTTGGGCTCGTCGGACATGGATAGCGATCCAGTCCCGGCCGCCACCTCCCCTCATCCTGCCGACGACGCTGAGGTGCTGTCTCAAGAGGCACCGGACCGAGGGGAGACAGTCCCGGAGGCGCCTCAAGGTGACCTTCCAGACTCTGGGAGGCGAGGGGACGGGGCCCCTTAGAGCTCCGAGTTCGGCCCTCAGCCGAACACCGCGCCGAAACCTCCAGCAGTTCCAGGCTCGGCAGGCGGCCACCTTCTAAGAGGGGCAAGACGCCTGTGCCGGTGACCTCTGTCCATCTAGAGGCGTCGGACGATCTGCTGGAAGCACTTCGCAGCGCTTCTATCGACGAGCAGCACCGCACTATCATGAGTGCGGTGATCCAGAAGGTTCAGTCCGCCAAGAGCGGATTGACTGAAGCCTGTGCGAACCTTCTAACAGGCTTTGAGGTAAGTGTTTTAAAATGTAGTAGAAATATTACCACATAGACAGTAGCCCCTGATGCTTTGTTCGGTGTTCACAAAGAAAAGCCGAACAGAGGATCAAATAATATCGCAGGAGTCTAATATAAGTATGTCAATATGCATATGCAGGCTTCGCTGCTGGTGTCCACCGCACTAACTGCGGAGGTCGCCGTACTGAAGCAGGACCTCGAGGGGTCCAGGAAAGAGCTCGGCCTTGTCAAGAGGCAGCTCGAGGAGAACAAGGGTAAGTAATACCCTGTCTATAGATATGTATGTATAAAAGAAGAAGCGATTGCAAAATGGCAGGATCATCGTATATTCGCCAGGGGCCACGACCGAGGTGGAGACCCTGAAGCAAGCGCTAACCAAGGCCGGAGATAACGCGGCCAAGGAGCGCACCGAGCGAGAGAAGCACGAGGCTCGGGTGGGCGAGGTGCAGCAAGAGCTCCAGGCTCTCGTGGCGAAGCACGAGGCCTTGGAGCTTGACTCAAAGACGCGGGAGTCTGAACTTGTCACGGCCCTCGCGAGCACAAAAAGTGCCAAGGCCGAAGCCCAAAAGGCCCTCAAGGAGATCGATGCAATGAAGAAGATAGCCACGAGTAAGGCTTTCTATATGCAAAGCAAGCATGTAAGAGTAAATTACCGATTACATACCCGAATCCGGAGCTCTCCAGGAGCATTCGCAGATTTGCCCCATGGCGTGTCCGATGCCGCACAATTTTACCAGGCCGAGGATGGAAGCTCAACGGAGAAGCTGTTCTGGTCTCAGTATACTGAGGCCGAACACCCGGTGCCAATGAGCGACCAGCTGAAGCAGATGGTCGAGCTACATAAGGCGGCCGATCGGGCCATGAAGAGCTTTATAGTCCGGCTGTGGCCTGGGCACGCCCTTCCGAACAGCTTCTTTGGCCTGGTGAGGCGGCTTGTGGATGTGTGTCCACGGCTGGAGGTCGTCAAGCGATCTTTCTGCATTGAAGGTGCACGCCGGGCTTTCGCTCGTGTGAAATTGCAGTGGGTCAAGCTAGACGCCGTGAAGCTGATCAAGGAGGGGCCACCGTAGGGCAAGGAGCACCGCCACCCCGAGATGAACTACGAGGGTGTTCTGCCGGGTGCCCGTCTCATAGCGGACGAGTGTTCCAAAGATGTAATATTTGAGTGAGACTTGCTCGTTTTATCCTGTATTGAAAACTTGTTTCATATGCTCTACGCAACGCTTGTTTGAATTTAAAATATTACCTTATGTTTGGCCATTTATCAATCTGAGAGATGGCTAGTCCTCGGCTTCTTCCCCCATGCCACGAGTGCTGGGGTGTTCGGGATAAACCTGAGCACTCTTGTTCCCATATTTGGGTCCTTCGAGGGTGGTGCTCAGCACAATGAACAAGGCAACCGGACTAATAATGCTTTATGACTCTCACTTAGCCATAGAATTCTATAACTTTAAATTTCGGCGAAGCCCCTGGTATTCGGAAGGCCGAATTCGGGGCGCGATACACGCCTTTAAGCCAGACAGGGCCGGCCCCTCGCCATAAGCGGCATAAGTCTTTAGGGACTCGAAAACCTTGCCGAACAGCGACCAGTCTCTTGCCTTATCATGACAGTCAGTTTTAGCTTTCTCTACAAGGTGCTAAGCCCGGTAGAACCGGGGCACAATCGCAGTAGTTCTCCTAGCGCTACCTTAGCCAATGGAGCAGAACGTAAGGTACCAAAACATAGGAGCCGGGCAAACCCAACATTTTACCAAAGACATGATTCGGAGCTGATGCATATAATGCTATAAGTTCGGAGTGCCGCACTTGTGAAAGTGTTCGGACTTTTCACACCGCATTGTGGGGTACGTATGCCCTTGGTGTATTAGTCGTACCAAGGTGTACGGTTGCAAGGCGTCATTAATGAACACACACACATATATATATAACAAGAATGCAATAATAGTCGTAATGTCATGCATTGTTTATTTAAAAAATTGTGTTAAAGCAGAGTGATACAGATAGTGTGATAAGCAAAGAGTAGGACTATGTCCCTTCCAAGGGCAAGCTGAGGAATGATATGAAATCGAATATTTCGCTCATTATTGTAATCCACCTGGGAATTCTGTGGTATGACATAGCTGGTTGCCTCCTTGGTTGCTGCATCATGTGTTCGGCAACAGTGCTGTCGGACAGTGTTTCCAGAGATTAAGGTCCTGAAAAAAGAGAAAAATTACGAAACGGGAAGCCCCTAGTGCGGTTTAAGCCGCGTCTTGGGGCGTGCTGCAGTTTTGCCCCCCTCCCCACCTGTGCCCATGGTATTTTTAGTGCGTAATCATGTATGCGTGGCACGAGTTTTGCCATTGGGCTGGGATTTGGGTGGGCGCCGTATTGCTACGTGAGCTCAGATCGTGCCAGGCGGTCATTTTGCCGATTGCTCCGAGCGCGCTTGAAGGTGTCCCGGCTTTGAAGCGCCGAACTGGTTGATTGCCTTGAGAGGCTGCTTTGCACTTCTGCTGCGAGGGCCGCGGTGTGCTCCTCTGTTCGGAGAGAGCGATCTGTGTTTCCATTGACTGTAATAACTCCGCGAGGTCCTCGCATATTGAACTTGAGGTATGCATAATGTGGCACCGCATTTAATCTAGCGAATGCGGTTCGCCCGAGCATCGCATGATAACCACTGTGGAACGGGACTATGTCGAAGATTAACTCTTCGCTTCAGAAGTTATCTGGGGATCCGAAGACCACTTCTAGTGTAATTGAGCCTGTGCAATGGGCCTCTACACCTGGAATGACACCTTTAAAGGTCGTATTTGTGGGTTTGATCCTTGAGGGTTCTATACCCATTTTGCGCACTGTGTCCTGATAAAGCAGGTTCAGGCTGCTACCGCCATCCATAAGGAATCAAGTGAGGTGAAATCCGTCAATGATTGGGTCTAGGACCAGTGCGGCGAATCCGCCATGATGGATACTAGTGGGGTGGTCCCTGCGATCGAAGGTGATCGGACAGGAGGACCAAGGGTTGAACTTTGGGGCGACCGGCTCCAACGCATATACGTCCCTGAGCGCACGCTTCCGCTCCCTCTTGGGGATGTGGGTTGCGTATATCATGTTCACCGTCCGCACTTGTGGGGGAAACCTCTTCTGTCCTCCGTTGTGTGGCTGCCGTGATACCCCCTCGTCATCGCTATGCGGCCCCTTGTCTTTGTTTTCGGCAAGCAACTTGCCGACCTGCTTGAACACCCAACAATCCCTGTTGGTGTGATTGGCTGGCTTGTCTGGGGTTCCGTGTATTTGACACGAGCGATCGAGTATACGGTCCAAGCTGGACGGACCCGGCGTACTTTGTTTGAATGGCTTTTTTCACTGACCGGGTTTAGAGCCTTTGAATCTGGCATTGACTGCCGTACCCTCGGTATTTTCGCTGTTAATACGGCGCTTATGTTTGTTGCAACGTGACCTGCTATTGCTGTCCTTGGTATCTGGGGTACCATGGTTCTTTGATATGTTATTACTACGAGCCAGCCAGCTGTCTTCTCCCGCACAAAAGCAGATCATGAGCGTCGTGAGAGCTGCCATAGATTTCGGCTTTTCCTGACCAAGGTGCCGGGCTAGCCACTCGTCTCGGATGTTGTGTTTGAAAGCCACTAAGGTCTCTACATCCGGACAGTCGACGATTTGATTTTTCTTTGTAAGGAACCGAGTCCAGAATTGCCTGGCCGACTCTTCTGGCTGCTGAATTATGTGGCTCAAGTCATCGGCGTCTGGTGATCACACATAAGTGCCCTGAAAGTTGTCGAGGAATGCGGCTTCTAGATCCTCCCAACAGCTAATGGAGTCCGCTGGCAAGCTGTTAAGCCAATGCCGCGCTGGTTCTTTGAGCTTTAGTGGGAGGTATTTGATGGCGTGTAAGTCATCACTGTGGGCCATGTGGATGTGGAGGAGGAAATCCTCGATCCATACTACGGGATTTGTTGTGCCGTCGTATGATTCAATATTTACAGGTTTGAAACCTTCTGGGAATTGATGTTCCATTACTTCGTCTATGAAGCATAAGGGGTGTGCGGCGCCTCTGTGTTGGGCTATATCGCGACGCAGCTCGAATGGGTCTTGCCTGTTGTGTTCGGCCCGGCCGGATTTGCTTTTACTGTATCCGGCATGACGTTTATTGTCTCGCAGAGTGGTGCGCCTTCGTGATCCGTAGATCGATCTTGCATGCTTTGCTTTGTCCTCCAATATGTCCCGCAGGTCTGGCGTATCTCCCCAGGCCTTTTTATGTGAATGACATCGGGGTGGAGGCTGAGTTTTTGGCTGGAATGCCTCTCTATTGCGGCCACGAGGTGGCCGATCAGCCGTATCATACGCTTCTTCCTACAGTCGGGGTAGTAACCTACACTTTGGGTAACTTTTGGAGGGGCGCTCGAGTTTATATTCCTCGGCCGCGAGGACTTCAAACCATCTGTCAGCTAGCAGATCTTGATCAGCTTGAAGCTGCTGCTGCTTTTTCTTGAGGTTATTTGCCATGGCCATAAGCTAGCGCTTGAAGCACTCTTGTTCGACGGGATCCTCTGGTACGGCGAATTCATCGTCATCGAGGCTTGCCTCGTCTTCGGAGGGGGCATGTAATTCTCATCTTCCTCCTCTCCGTCTGCCGCTCTCTCAGGAGGGCTGGCTTCTCCATCCTCCTGCTCTAAATCTTGCTGGAGGGGATTGTTGTTGCCTTCGGCACTATCCGGAGTGTTATTATCTCCTTTGCCGGTATCACCACTTTTGCTTTGGCGGGACTTAGAGCGGCGCCGCTGACGTCGACGCTTGGGTTGCTTCTTGGAGGGGTCATCCTCCGCTATCTCATCGCCATTGCCTTCTTTGGGTGTATCCACCATGTATATGTCATATGACGAGGTGGCTTTCCAGTGCCCTATAGGTGCTGGTTCATGTTCGTCTCCTACATCGTCGTCCATACCGTTGATGTCTTCGAAGTCGAAGTCGAGCATGTCAGTTAAATCATCGACATTGGCTACGAAGTGGGTGGTGGGTGGGCGTTGAATTTCTTCGTCGTCCGCATCCCAATCCTGTTGGCCATAGTCCGGCCGGGGCTCTCCTGACAAAGAGAGAGACCTTAGTGAATTCAGAATGTCATCGAAGGGCGAGTGCTGAAAGATATCCGCGGCGGTGAATTCCATGATCGGGGCCCAATCGGATTCGATTGGCAGGGGCGTGGACGGTTCGGAGTCCGGAAACGAGTCCGGCGCCTTGGAGTCACGGGCTTCGCAGAGGATTAGGCTGGTGTTCGGCTCGATCGCCGTTGAGACTGCAGCCCCTAAGGCGGTGTCTAGCCACACGTCCTCGATAGGCGCAGCTGGCTCCGAGCTAAGGGTCGGAGCTGATGCGAGCGCGGCCTCTAGGGTACTGCTCGGCGGCAGAGCTAGGTCATACCCATTGTGACAGTGCGGCGCGCCCGGTTGCGGCTCGAATCTGTCGAAGATCAAGTCTCCGCGGATGTTGGCCGTGTAGTTCAAACTTCCAAATCTGACCTGATGGCCAGGGGCGTAGCTTTCAATCTGCTCCAGATGGCCAAGCGAATTAGCCCGCAGTGCAAAGCCGCCGAACATGAAGATCTGTCCGGGGAGAAAAGTCTCACCCTGGACTACATCGTTGTTGATGATTGGAGGAGCCATCGAGCCTAACGGCAACGACACAGAGGAACTCTCAATGAAAGCACCAATGTCGGTGTCAAAACCGGCGGATCTCGGGTAGGAGTTCCCGAACTGTGCGTCTAGGCCGGATGGTAACAGGAGGCAGGGGACACGATGTTTTACCCAGGTTCGGGCCCTCTTGATGGAGGTAAAACCCTACGTCCTGCTTGATTAATATTGATGATATGGGTAGTACAAGAGTAGATCTACCACGAGATTGGAGAGGCTAAACCCTAGAATCTAGCCTATGGTATGATTGTATGTTATGGTTGTTGTCCTACGGACTAAAACCCTTCGGTTTATATAGGCACCGGAGAGGGTTAGGGTTACACAAGGTCGGTTACAAAGGAGGAAATATCCATATCCGTATTGCGTAGCTTGACTTCCACGCCAAGTAGAGTCCTATCCGGACACGAGACGAAGTCTTCAATCTTGTATCTTCATAGTCTAACAGTCCGGCCAATGGAGATAGTCCGGCTGTCCGGAGACCCCCTAATCCAGGACTCCCTCAGTAGGAGAAGACCATGATTAAATTGTTGAAGTGGCTCTTATATTCTTTATTGTTGATTTAACCAAGAGCCCATATTGCTTGTCTTCTCCTGTTTATTGAATTCTCGCAGATTCTAGCTTAGTCCAATGCACGTGCACTCTTATTATTATTCACATCGTTCGGTCGTGCAAGTGAAAGGCAATTATGATGATATATGATGGACTGACTGAGATGAGAAAAGCTGGTACGAACTCGACCTCTTTTGTTTTTGTAAATATGATGAGTTCATCGTTCTTGATTCAGCTTGTTATGAATAAACATTTTTGCAATGACAATTAGAGATCATAGTTGCCTGTGCCATGCTTGATTAGCTATGAGTTATAATGGTTTACCTTGCGTGCCAACATGCTATTAAAATGGTTATGATGTGGTATGATAGGGTGGTATCCTCCTTTGAATGATTTAAGTGACTTGACTTGGCACATGTTCACGCATGTAGTTGAAACAAATCAACATAGCCTTCACGATATTTATGTTCATGGTGGATTATATCCTACTCATACTTGCATCCAATGTTTATTAATTTTAATGCATGTACATGGCTGTTGTCGCTCTCTAGTTGGTCGCTTCCCAGTCTTTTGCTAGCCTTCACCTGTACTAAGCGGGAATACTGCTTGTGCATCCAATCCCTTAAACCCCAAAGTTATTCCAGATGAGTCCACTATACCTACCTATAAGCGGTATCTACCTGCCGTTCCAAGTAAATTATTATGTGCCAAACTCTAAACCTTCAAATAATCATCCTGTTTTGTATGCTCGAATAGCTCATGTATCAACTAGGGCTGTCTGTATCTTCCATGTTAGGCGGGTTATTCTCAAGAGGAGTGGACTCCGCTCATCACTCACGAGATAACTAGCTGGTCACCGGGATGCCCAGTCCCATACTTTATGCAAACTAAATCAAAATAATTGCAAACAAAACTCTCCCTGGGACCTGATGTATGTTGGAGGCACTCGTTGTTTCGAGAAAGCCATGGATTGATGTTTGTTGGTGGAGGGGGAGTATAAACTTTACCATTCTGTTTGGGAACCGCCTACAATGTGTGTAGCATGGAAGATATCGCCATCTCTTGGTTGTTATGTTGACAATGAAAGTATACCGCTCAAAATGTTATTCACCTCTATTTCAAAATCAAGCTCTGGCACCTCTACAAATCCCTGCTTCCCTCTGCGAAGGGCCTATCTATTTACTTTTATGTTGAGTCATCACCCTCTTATTAAAAAGCACTAGCTGGAAAGCGCAGCTGTCATTTGCATTCATTGTTGTTAATTTATATTGGGTGTGACTATGATTGGATCTCTTTTACCATGAATTACAATGTCTAGTCAGTCCTTGATCTTTAAAGGTGCTCTGCATTTATGTTTTGCGGTCTCAGAAAGGGCTAGCGAGATATCATCTTGTTATATCATATTATGATTGTTTTGAGAAAGTGTTGTCATCCGAGATTTATTATTATGGCTTGCTAGTTGATTATGCTATTGATATGGGTAATCATGAGACCTGAGAATTATTGCAAATATGGTTAGGTATAATCTTTGCTGAAAACTTGAATGCTAGCTTGACATATTTATAACAACAAGAGAAAACAGAGTTTGTAAGAGTTTTTCTTTATTTCTTTCAGTTTGTCAACTGAATTGCTTAACGACAAGTAAGGTGTCGGTGTCGAAACCGGCGGATCTCGGGTAGGGGGTCCCGAACTGTGTGTCTAAGGCGGATGGTAATAGGAGGCAGGGAACACGATGTTTTACCCAGGTTCGGGCCCTCTTGATGGAGGTAAAACCCTACGTCATTCTTGATTTATTCTTGATGATATGGGTATTACAAGAGTTGATCTACCACGAGATCGAAGAGGCTAAACCCTAGAAGCTAGCCTATGGTCTGATTGTCTGTTGTCCTACGGACTAAAACCCTCCGGTTTATATAGACATCGGAGGGGGCTAGGGTTACACAAGGTCGGTTACAAAGGAGAAGATATACATATCCGTATTGCCTAAGCTTGCCTTCCACGCAAAGTAGAGTCCCATCCAGACACGAGACGAAGTCTTCAATCTTGTATCTTCATAGTCCAACAGTCCGGCCAAAGGATATAATCCGGCTGTCCGGAGACGCCCTAATCCAGGACTCCCTCAGTAGCCCCTGAACCAGGCTTTCAATGATGATGAGTCCGGCGCGCAGTATTATCTTCGGCATTGCAAGGCGGGTTCCTCCTCCGAATACACCACGGAAGAATTTGAATACAAGGATAGTGTCCGACCCTGCAAAATAAGTTCCACATACCACCGTAGAGAGAATATTCTTTCCACAAATCTGATTTGCTACTTGTTTTGGCAACACTACATTATGCCATGGCCCGGTGATTATTCAAACCATTTCCTTTAACTAGCCCCGCACATAATGCGAGGTAGTTTTTTGACACGTCTTGTCAAACCAGAGATTGTGTCCTCTTATCACGGGATTCTCATCAATACGGGCGTGGGTAACCCAAGCACGCCATCGATTACGTCGCTTGGGGGGATAAGCGAGTTTTACCAGGCTAGTGGGGGCGCATAGTTTCGGCCGCGCATATAAAGGGATAAGGATTCACCTTTTCATCCAAGCCTTCTTCCTCCTTTGCTCATCCATTTTCGCACACTCGAGATCCAACGCCCAAGTTCACATTTCCCACCTCGACCTTCTCCAACCATGTCTGGAGCGGGAGGCAGGTGGATGGTCTCCTCCGTCACGGAGGGACACATCAAGAAGCTGAGGAGAGCCGGATATCTGCCCGACGACATCGCGCACCGGCTCCCAGATGAGGGGCAGTTCATCCCCACCCCAGGCCCAATGAGAGGGTAGTGTTCCTTACCCATTTCCTCCCCGGACTGGGATTCCCTCTCCACCCATTCGTCTGAGGGCTCATGTTCTACTACGGCCTGGATTTCCATGATCTGGCCCCGAACTTCATCCTCAACATCTCGGTGTTTATCGTCGTGTGCGAGGCCTTCCTTCGCATCAAGCCCCACTTCGGCTTATGGCTAAAGACCTTCAATGTCAAGCCGAAGGTAGTGAGCGGCCGCTAGGCGGAGTGTGGAGGCGCCATGGTGGGAAAGATGCCCAACGTCACATGGCTCGAGGGCTCCTTCGTGGAGACCATAAAGGGGTGGAAATCGGGGTGGTTCTACATCACCGAGCCGCGTGACCCTAAATGGGAAGCGGCCCCCGAGTTCCGATCTGGCATCCCCATGCGGCTCACCTCCTGGCAAGAGAAGGTCCTGTCCTGGGGTGGTTCGGGAGAGCTGACCGGACTCCAAACATGTATTAAAAACATGGTGAACAAGAAGCTAAACGTCAACGTAGTCCAGGTCATGCTCATCCGCCGGATCCTCCCGTGCCAACAACGGGCTTTCAACTTGTGGGAGTTCGACCCGGCCCAGCACCGAACTCTGAACAAGCTCTTCGACACAACTCATGAGGATGCCTGGAAGGTGCTATTCAAGGGTGCCGAGGTTCCCCCTCCCACTACCGAGGATCGCGGATTTTGCGCGAAGCGCCAAGCCAGCGCGGTAAGCTGTTTTACCTCTCACAGGATACTTGTTTTTCATAGTTTGACTCTATGCGGGATCTAAGCACCCGTACCTTTGACAGGATTGGAAGGAGACGGCCGGACAAATCGACTGTCCGGCTCCTTTGCCCAAAGGCCCAGCAGACGCTCTCCTGACGAAGATGCTGACTCCAGCTCCTTACAAGGTGCCGGAGAAGACCTAGAAGGCCAAGGGAACCCAAAAGAGTTCCCAACGCCAGGCGTCATCGGACTCATCGTCCGATAACTCTGCGGCACACTCCTCCCCCGAAGATGATGTCGGATTTCGGGTTCCGGAAGACCCTTGAGGTTCGAACACTGGGGTGCGCGCGGAGATTTCGCCTCCTACCTACCTGCACCCCTCCGCCTCGCTAAGATCTAAACTGCGGAAAGAACAGCACAAGAGACACAGAGTTTATACTAGTTCGGGCCACCATTGTGGTGTAATACCCTACTCCAGTGCGTGGTGTGGTGGATTGCCTCTTGGGCTGACGATAATGAGTGATACAAGGAAGAACAGCCTCGCGAGGGTCTGTTCTTGGCTGGGGCGATGGAATGCTGGGGGGAGTTCAACCACCTTTCTCTCTCTCTCTCTCTAATCGAACCCCTCTCTAAAGAACTTCCTCTCTAGAACCCTTTCGAACCGAACCCCCTCTTCTGTGGGTGGCTGGTCCTATTTATAGAGGCCCTGGTCCTCTTCCCAAATATCGAGCGGGAAGGGAGCCAACAATGGCGGGATAATTTGAAGGGGGACAGCTAGTACTAGCTACCCTGACAAAAGTAGTCTTCTCCTGCGCAAAGCTCTAGTGGTGACGCCGTCTTGGGCTCCACGATGACCTCCGTCTTGCAGTCCTTCTGGTCTTGGTCTTGTTGCACCGAAATGGCAACCTTTGCTTGATGCGTTGGTACTCCGCGGCTGCGCTTGCCCCCTTTGCACCAAAGAGGAAAGGAGGACACTGCGCGGGCTGGCACCCGCCTGGCGCCCTTGGTCGTCATGGCTTGCGTCACGGGAACCTCGTGAGGTACCCCGCCTTGATCTCTCCACCTCCTCGCGAGCCAGCCTGATGAGGCCGTGCCTGAGGAAGCTCCGTGTCATCCGCCCCACGAGGCCTGGCCCCTCGCGAGGGTCTCGGGTCTGTGTTGATGAAGATGGGTCATGCTGGGCCCCCCTTTGAGCCACGCCGCAGGCCGTAGGCAGGAAAGTCTGGGGACCCCCATTCCCAGAACGCCGACAGTAGCCCCCGGGCCCAAGGCGCGCCCGGACTTGGCCGTGCAGGGAGGCGGAAGGGCAAGAGCGAAGCGCCGCGGGCCCTAACAGCCTGCGGCTTGGGCGCCGCGTGGCAGTTGATTGGACATGGGCGTCTCCACTTCCCCATGGCGCCTTGGCAACTGCACGGATTGGATAAGTCCCTACATGCAAAGTGGGTCATAATTACCTGTGATCGTGGGGGCCGTCGGTTGGCCCTCGCCAGCTATAAGTACGGATCGGCACGCGCCCTTCCAGTTCATCCCCCCTTGCTTCTCCTTCTTCTTCATGGCCCCGTCGAGGAGGTTCTCGGCCGCAGAGAAGGGGAAGGCTCGCCAGGTTGAGCCCGCCTCTCCCCCGCCCAAGCGCGGCCGAAGGCGCGCTGGCAAACATCATGTGGCCACCATGGTAGCTCCCCGCGGCCATCGAGGCGATTTTCAGCACAGTGACGGGCGGATTGCTGCGGCCGTGGGGCGCGCTCCGGCTACGCGTCCCCCTAGGCCGCACTTTCGCGCTGCTGAAATGCTGCTGGAGTTCATCGTGTGGTCGACGAAGCCGACTAGCACCCGGCTTCCACTCCCTCGCTTCCTCCTTGGCGAGCTCCCGGCCGATGCCCCGGGCGGCCTCTGGCTTCAGGCCGACGGCTGCTGCAACTGGGCCTCATGGGTCTCACTGGAGGTCTCCGCAGCCGGGAGCCTGTCCCTGGCCCGCGGTTGGCAGACGTTTGCCCGCGTGCGTGGCCTGAGCCGTGGTGCACCCTGCACTTCAAGTTCGACGGTGATGCCACCCTCTATGTGAGGGTGTTTGGGGAAGATGGTCGCCGCGCAGGGTGTTGCCCCGAGGGCGACGACCGCGGCTGGGAACCCAGCTCCGCCGATGATGGAGAGGGCAGCGCTCGCGCGGCTGGCGGCGCTCAGGGTTCCTCAAGCTTCTCCTGTTCTTCTTCAGGCGACGACTCTTCTAGCGGTGGCCGCGGTCAGCCTCCACGCCGTCGTATCTGCTTGGGAGGTGGTAGCGTGCCCGCCCGCCGTCGCGCCCTGGTGAAGCATGAGAGGGAGTCTGCCTGAGCTCCGGAGGCAGCTCGGGTCTTCCCTGCGGGCCCGTGTGAGGCGAGCTGCACCTGATTTGTTCTTTCTTTTCCTTTTTCCTACGTAAAAAAGACAGTAGTGTGGAGCCCCGCGGGGGCGTGTTTGGGTTATTGCTGTTAATCATCGTTTTGCTTCCGTTATCGTACCTTCCGGCTACGTGCCCGCGCGTGGATAGTTCCCGGCCCCGGCCGTGGGGGGCGACCGACCTAGGCCTTGTGTTTGTGTCGCGGTGCCCGTGGGGCACGGACTGGAGGGGTGCTCCTATAATGGGCCCAGGTCGCGAAACCTTTGAACGACTAGGATAGGAACACTCGCGAGGGCGCTCGGCTGCCCCCCCCCCTCGCGAGGCCTTGCACAAGAGAAATCGAGGAAGGAGAGTGAAAAGTCGAAGAACCACAAGCCAAAGGCGGCAACAACTTCAATAAAACTTCAAATGAGAAGGAACAAGCCAACTGCGGAAAGCAAATGAAAAGCCGCGTCCGGCACCTAATCTAGTCTTCGACGTCTTCTCACCAGCGCGAAGCTAAGTGTTGCCACTGGGCGTGGGAGGGAGCCCCAGGGCCTGAGGCCGGCGCTCCTGAGACTCCGGGGCATGTACAGCCCCAACTCATTATTACGTGAGAGTGTCACGGGCGGCGAGCTTCACAGGCGTTGGCCTTCTTCACAGGCTCCGGGCCTTTTTCCAAAACGCGACAGCTTCACAGGCATTCGCCTTCTTCACAGGCTCTGGGCCTTTTCCAAAACGCGATAGCTTCATAGGCATTCGCCTTCTTCACAGGCTCTCGGCCTTTTCCAAAACGCGATAGCTTCACAGGCATTCGCCTTCTTCACAGGCTCTGGGCCTTTTCCAAAACGTGATAACTTCACAGGCATTCGCCTTCTTCATAGGCTCTGGGCCTTTTTAGGGGTAGAACCTCCGGAGGTGCTGGATGTTCCATGCGTTCTGGACTGGCACCCCCTCCTGAGTCTCCAAGCACGCGGAGCCGGGCCTGGAAACATGAACAACTTTGAACGGGCCCTCCCACATGGGAGAGAGCTTGTTCAGCCCCTCCCTGGAGAGAACCCGCCTGAGCACGAGGTCTCCTACCTCGAGAGTTCTGGGGCGGATGTTGCGGCAGTGATATCGCCGCAGTGCTTGTTGGTACCTCGCCGCTCGTAGCGCGGCTTCTCGGCGATGTTCCTCCCCAGCACGAGGTCCATCCCCCGCATGGTGTCCTGCTGCGCCTCATCGAACGCCAGGACCCGCGCGGAGCGACGTCTGACCTCGTGAGGGAGGACCGCTTCGGCTCCGTAGACCAGGAAGAACGGGGTCTCTCCAGTCGGCTTGGTCGCGGTTGTGCGGATGGACCACAACACGGACTGAAGCTCATCGTACCAACCTCTACCGCAGGCCTCCAGCTTCTTCTTGAACGTCCTGGTCTTGAGGCCCCTTAGGACCTCCACGTTGGCTCGCTTGGCCTGGCCGTTGCTTCGGGGGTGCGCCACCGAAGCGTAGCATATCTGCGTTCCAAGGTTAGCACAGTATGTTTTGAAGAGGTTACTGGTGAACTGCGAACCGTTGTCCGTGATGATGCGGTTCGGCACCCCGAACCGGCTCACGATGCCCTTGATGAACTTGAATGCGGAACCCGCGGGAATGGTGCGGACAGCCTCTACTTCAGCCCACTTGGTGAACTTGTCCACGGCGACGTAGAGGTAGCGGTAGCCCCCTGGCGCTCGAGGAAATGGGCCCAAGATGTCCAGCCCCCAGACTACGAATGGCCACGAAAGGGGTATAGTCTGCAAGCCTCCTGCTGGCTGATGGATCTGCTTGGCCTGGAACTGGCAGGCCTCACGAGCTTTCACTAGTTCGACGGCGTCATTGAGCGCGGTGGGTCAATAAAACCCACTGCGGAACGCCTTGCCGACGAGGGTCCGTGATGATGAATGATGTCCACAGTCTCCGCCGTGTATATCTTCCAGCAGTTCCTTCCCTTGCTCCCTGGAGATGCAGCACAGGGATACATCATTTGGTCGCTTCCGGTAGAGCTCTCCATCCTTAATGCAGTATGCCGTGGCCTGGCGCGCCACTCGCTCCGCTTCCTCCTCCTTCTCCGACAGGGTCCCTTGCGTTAAGTAACTCCGAAGCTCCGCGATCCAACATCCCTCCTGAGGTTCCATCGTCAGGAGCAGGCGTGCTCCTGAGGCCGGGCCACAGGCCGGAGCTCCTGAGGCAGGTGGCTGGGGGAGCTCCTCCCGGGGCTAAGCCATGTTTGATAATGACGGCAGGGCTGAGGGCTTGAAGAGCCGCTCCTCGAAAATGCTAGGCTCCTGAGGTAACCGCCTGGACGCCCGTTTGGCGATGTCGTTGGCCTCCTGATTGGTGCCACGGGGCACATGCTGCAACTCCAACCCCCAGAACTGCTTCTCCATCCTGCGAACCTCCGGAAGGTAGGCTTCCATGTGCTCATCCTTCGGCTCGTACACCTTGTTGGAGAAATTGACAAGGAGCTGTGAATCGCCCTTGATGGTGAGGCGTTTCACCCCCAGGGCAGCTGCGGCCTTCAAGCCCACTATTAAATCTTCATACTCCGCTATGTTGTTGGAGACCTTTTCACCTTGCTGGAAACAGAGCTGCACAGCGTAATAGAGCTTGTCCTGAGTGGGCGATATAAGCACCGCCCCAGCCCCAGCGCCATGCCTGGAGAACGCCCCATCGAAGTACATGACCCAGCCTTCTGGTGCCTCGCTTCCCGGGGATAGGGACCTATCCTCGTCGGCCTTGAGGCCTGGCGCCTCCGTCCATTCTGCCACAAAATCCGCCAACGCTGCTCCCTTGATGACTCTGGTCGTGCTGAATTCGAGCTGAAACGCTTGCAGTTCTATGTTCCACTCAGCGACCCTTCCAGCTGAGTTAGGGCTCCTGAGCACTCTCTCCAGGGGGTATGATGAGACGACCTTGATGGGGTGACCCTGAAAATAGTGCCGCAGCTTGCGCGAGGCCACCAGTAGCGCGAGGAGGAGTTTTTGAGGCATTGGGTACCGTGCCCTTGCATCCCGCAACACCGTGCTGACGAAGTACACTGGGTGCTCAAAGAGGTGGAGTGCGTCAGTGCTGGTGGCTCCCTTCGGAGACCATGGCGCCTCTTGAGGCAATGAGGCCTCCTGAGACTGGCCATCTGGGAGAGGGGCCTCTCCCGCCTCCGGTGCGCCCCTCTGCGGCGGCTGATCCTCCTCAGCCGCAGTTTTCGGTTTCTGTGGGCCTTCCTTGTTCCTGTTCTGCCTTGTCCCGGGCTGCTGCCGCGGTTTTGATTCGACGCTCCTCTCTGACTGCCACCAAGGCTGCGCTGGCGGAGTAGGGAGTGGCGGCGAGGTAAAGCACCAGGGGCTCTTGAGGGCGCGGAGCCACCATGACCGGTGGGCTGGTCAGGTATCTCTTGAGATCCTGGAACGCCTTGTCGGCCTCTTCAGTCCACTCGAAGGGCCCCTTTTTCTTCATTAGCTGGAAGAAGGGTAGCGCTCGTTCCCCCAACTTGGAGATGAAGTGCCCTAGCGCGATCACGCGCCCCGTGAGCTTCTGCATTTCTCTGAGGGTCTTTGGCGGGCTCATGTCTTCCACTGCCTTGACCTTTTCCGGGTTAGCCTCGATGCCTCGGTGGGACACGAGGAAACCCAAGAGCTTGCCCGAGGGGACTCTGAACACACACTTCTCTGGGTTGAGCCGTAGGTTCACAGCGTTGAGGCTCGCGAAGGTTTCCTCCAGGTCTTGTATCAAGGTCCTGGCCTCCCGATACTTTACCACAATGTCATCGACGTAAGCTTCAACATTCTTCCCGAGCTGCGGGCCCAAGGTAATGTGCATCATCCGCTGAAAGGTCACCCCTGCGTTACGCAGCCCGAATGGCATGCATGTGTAGCAGTACACCCCACACGGGGTTAGGAAGGCTGTCTTCTCGACGTCGTCTACCGCCATCTTGATCTGGTGATACCCAGAGAAGGCATCCAAGAAGCATAACAGGTCGCATTCCGCAGTGGAATCGACGATCTAGTCGATGCGGGGGAGCGGGAACGGATCTTGCAGGCATGCTTTGTTGAGGTTGGTGAAGTCGACACACATGCGCTCCTTCCCTCCCTTCTTTGGCACAACAACAGGGTTGGGCAACCAATCCGGGTATCGGACCTCGCGAATGACCCCACCGGCTTCTAATTTGCGGGTCTCTTGGACGATGAAGGCCTGCTTTTTTGTGGACTACCGCCCGGCCTTCTGCTTCACAGGGCGCACGTTGGGGCACACGTTGAGGTGATGCTCGATTACACTCCTAGGGATCCCTGCCAACTGGTCAGGCTCCCAAGCGAATACCTTCTTGTTTGCGCGCAGGAACCCGACCAGGGCCTCCTCCTGCTCGGGTTTGAGGTGGGCACCTATGGTGAAAGTGGCGTTGGTGGACCCGTCCTTGTCTACGGGTATCTGCTTGGTTTCTGCCTTGTCTTGGGTGAACAACTGTTTCTTCTTGGTGGGTGCAGCCCCCTTGGGCTCGGGGGTCTCCAAGTCGGCGGGTTGTGCCGACGCCGCCGTCTTGAAGGCGAGCTTGAGCACCCGCAGCGCGTCCCCGGTGTCCCCGTGCATGGTGAGGACACCGCTGCTCCCGGGCATCTTCATGAGGTTGTATGCCGGGTGCGTCGCGGCCATGAACTGGGCCAGCGCTGGGTAGCCGAGGATGGCGTTGTAGGGGAGGCCGATGGGGGCGATGTCAAAGTCGACCAGCTCCGTGCGGAAGTTGTCGTAGGTGCCGAAGGTTACTGGGAGCCGGATCTGTCCCAAGGAGCTGGACGATCTGCCCCCAACGCCTGAGAAGGGCCGGCTGGGTTGCAGCCGCTCCAGGGGTATGCAGAGGAGGTTGAAGGCCTCGACCAAGAGCATGCTGAGGCCCGCACCGCCATCAATGAGGGTTCTAGTGACGGCCACCTGGCAGATGGTGGGGGTGCACAGCATGGGCAGCGCACCCGAGCAGGCCGAGTTGGAGGAGTGGTCCTCTGAGCTGAAGGTCAGGCCGGTCTCGGGCACCGCCCAGTCCAGGGGAGCCCCCTGCCGCGTGGAAGCGGCGCTGACCCGGCAGATGAACGGCTTGACGTGCTGACGTGTAGGCGGCGCCTGCGAGCCGCCCAGGAGGGCCGGGACGACCGGGGGTGTTGGCGTAGCACGATGGGCGGGGAAGAGGTTGCGGGGCTCTTCCCGAGAGGCCACGGAGGCTGCCGGCGGGTGGAGCAGCCATGTGCGCGGAGCGCCGGTGAGGGCCATGGGGAGCTAGTTGGCCACGACCCTATCGTCACCTCCGGCTTCAAGGAGGGCCTCCTCGCTCGCCAGCAAGAAGGCCAGCGGATATTTCGCGCCGCCGTAGCGCGGCTGTCGGAGTAAATAGCCATGGATAGCCTAGCCGGCTTCCCCTGGCCCTTCTGAAAAAATTACGAGCCCGTCCGTCTCTCAAGAATCCAAGACATGGAGCCGCCTTCCCCTTGCTGGCTGCCACCCAGGCCGGCTTCCGGAAGGCGGTCCGACTTTAGCCCTCATGAAGAAAGCCATGGGAGGGCCGACTTCAAGAAGCCGGCCATGAGAAGGCCGACTCCAAGAAGCCGGCTCCCATAAAGCGGTCAAGACCGTACCCACAAAGTTTGCACCCACCTAACGGCGGTGCGACAGGGCGTGGCTACAGTGAAGCCTGCCACCCCCGAATCCCGGAGCACGCCTGGCACAGTGCGCCGTACGGGGTAGGCATGACCCGTCCAGCGCGGCACTATTGCCATGTTGACCTTGGCGTCACCCACGACGGGCCGCCAGCGTGGCCCACAAATGGTGGGCCCCTTCGGGCAGAGAGATGCCCAAAGGCGGCCACGTCTCCAACCAGTCGGCCCAAGACAGAGCCGTCTCCCCGCAGCCGGCTTGCCGCCTCCCTCGAAGGAGACGCCCCTTTAAGGAGATAAGACGCGGTGAGGCTACAGTGATCGCCCGACGTGCGGCGGCACTGTAGCCGCACCTACCACGACGAGGCCCACGTCACCAAGATGGAGCCACAGTAACCAGCCGCCGACCAGGCCCTGGACAGTGGGGCCTGCCTGTTGACCAAGGGGCCGGCAGCCGGCGGGGCCCACCAGTCGGCGGGCCCCAGCAGCCGGCGCAGAAGCCGGCGAGCGAAGTCACAGACGGCTGGGCCCCGCGCCCAGTCGGATTACCATTGTACCCCCGGGGGTGGGCCTATATAAACCCCCCGGAGCACCCATGCAAAGGGTTCGACCCCCTGCTAGTTCTAGACACCCCGCAAGGAGAAGAAGCAGGCTAGCCGTGCCCTTCTTCCTCCTCCCACCAAAACAGCTCGAGGAGCATTGTGTGGCTACTTGTTCATCCAGTGATCATGCGGAGACCCCGTAGAGCAGCAGTAGGGGTGTTATCTCCACGGAGAGCCCCGAAGCTGGGTAAGATCCACCGGCATGCATGTCTTCGCCTTATCCCGTTTCCAGGCAGCGGCGATGTCTTACTGGCTCCCACTATGATAAGCCACCCGTTGGCATATGTCGCACCTACCACCCGACATTTGGCGCCCACCGTGCGGCCAGGTGCACCGTCGTCCAGAGACCTGTTCTGGACGGGAACCCTCTTCCTCCCCCGCGAGCGTAGCCAGCCCGGCACGCCCGATGGTGCTTGCCACGACGCGCTGCAAGGCGTCACCAGCATCTGCACGGCGAGCAGCCTCGCCGATCTCCTCGACGAAACACTCATCTCCGACGAGCTCGCCTCTGATGCGGGCACCGACCACCTCGCCAACCTTCTCGGCCAGCTCCATGTCTCCAGTGAGCCCGCTGTGGACCTGGAGTCGGTTGGCTCCGCCGACCCGACGCCTGTCGACTCCGACACGGCCTGCTATGACACCTTCCCCACCAACGTCACGATCTACAACGACCCGCTTCCTCGAGCCGACGGCTGCGATGCTGTCACCACCGAAGTGATGTTTGTCGGCCACGGCGGCCCGGCCGACGAGAGCGCCCACGATGCCCCGCACGCGGCGGCCCATTACTTGTCCACCCCCTCCCGGCTGATGCCGACGACGAAGCACTGGAGGCACGCCGCCTCGCCCTCCTCGCAGAGGGCTGGAGGCTGGCTTCCGTGAGACGCCTCACTGAGGCCTATCAGCGCGAAGCTGACCGCGCCGCCTTTGGCACGCCAGCCCCGGGCGGGCCAAGCCGGGCCGGCCTTGTCAAGAAACACGGCACCGTCTTCGCCGACACGCTGGGAGTCGACCGCCCGGTCTATGCCACTCCACTCGAGAACTTGCGTGCCGCCCAGGCGGCCGTAGACGAATTGGGCGGCTTGGAGGCCGAAGACCTCCCCCACATGACCCGGCGCATCGAGCAACTGATCGATGCAGCTGCGCAGCAGCACGAAGCGGACTCCCGCACGGGAAGCCAATCTCGGCGCGACGTCCCGGACGCCGGCTACGAGCGACACCCGCGTGCGGCGCGAGAAAGAGCCGGCTGCCAGCTGTAGCCGGACCCGAATCTCCATCGAGCGAGACACGGACGGCCATCCCTGAGCCATGGAATGGCGGGGCGACCCACCTCCGCCTCCGCCCCGTGGAGAGAGATGTCCCGCCCCGCCGCCAGAGGCGCACCCGATTCTCAGCACCCGACTAGGTCGCCGCGAAGGAGTCGGCGAGAACGACGCCCGCCATCGGATCGACCGCCTGGCGCGATCCCTGGCGTTGGAAGATGAAGATGATGTCGGCCCGCCTTGTTTCGGCCCCCGCATCCGCGACGAGCCCTTTCCCAAAGGGTTGTCGCTCCCAAGAGACACGCCCAAGTACAACAGCTCCGTGAAGCCGGAAGATTGGTTGATCGACTACTCCACGGCGGTTAGCATAGCCAACGGCAACCGGCGCGTTGTCGTGAAGTACGTGCCCCTCATGCTGAAAGCACGGCGCGGACCTGGCTCAACAGCCTCAAGCCGCGTAGCATCAACAGCTGGCTAGATTTCACAGAAGCCTTCATCCGCAACTTCACCAGCACCTACAAGCGGGCTCCCAAGCCCAGACAGCTCTCCTTGTGCGTACAAGGCCCCGCCGAGTCCACTCACGATTACCTCACACGTTGGGCCGAGCTCCGCAATTCTTGCGATGGGGTGCACGAGGTGCAAGCCATAGAATACTTCACGGCCGGATGCCGAGAAGGCACCCTCCTCAAGCACAAGCTCCTCTGCGATGAGCCGGCTACCCTCGACGAGCTTCTGGACATAGCGGACAAGTACGCCACCGCCGATTCCTCAATGAAGACCGAGCTTCGGGTAGACGCATCCGGAAAGGTGCTTAACCCGGCGCCCAAGACGCCGGCTAGGGATTCCGGCCGACGCCCCCACCCGAACGACCACAAGCGCAAGGGCCCCGTGCCGCCTCCCGTCAGTCGGCAGGTGGCCACGGTCGAAGACGCGCTGCCTGAAGAGTGACCGGCGCCCAAGAAGCCCAAGGGCGGCAGGCCGGCTTGGCAGCCCGCCTTCTCCTACGAGCAAACTCTCGACGCCCCGTGCAAGTTCCACAGCGGCGCGAAGCCGTCCAACCACACAACCCGGAAGTGCCATTGGCTCACCCGAATCTCTAAAGGCGAGGGGCTCGTGCCGCCTCCGCCTGCCGGCCCGCCGCCTCCGGCTCCGCCACCTTCGGCCGCTCGGCCCGCAGTCGGAGCCGTGCACGACGAATTCCCCGACGAGCAAGCAACCTACATCGTCTTTACAAGCCAGCCCGAAGACCGGCGCAGCAAACGCCGAGAGCACCAGGAAGTCAGCGTGGTCGCTGCCAACCCCGCCGGACACATGCATTGGTCAGAAAAGCCCATCAGCTGGAGCCGGGCCGCCCATCCAGAGGTGATGCCGTCTCCCGGCTCTTATGCTTTGGTCCTGGAAGCCACCCTTGCAACGGACAGACGCGCCGCCCGCTTCTCCCGTGTATTGATAGACGGCGGGAGCAGCATCAACATCCTATACCGTGACACCCTGGAGAAGCTAAACGTCAAGACGAAGCAGCTCATGCCTACTCGGACAGTGTTTCATGGCATCGTACCCGGCATATCCTGCGCCCCCATTGGCAAGATCAAGATCGATGTACTTTTTGGGGACAAGGAGCATTTCTGTCGGGAAGCGATCTGGTTTGAAGTGGTGGACCTGGAGAGCCCTTACCATGCATTTCTTGGCCGACCTGCCTTGGCCAAATTCATGGCAGTTCCCCACTATGCATACCTCAAGATGAAGATACCAAGCACCAAAGGCGTCATCACCGTAGCCGGCGATTACAAGAAGTCCTCTGAGTGCGCGGCAGCCGGCAGCCGGCTGGCCGAGTCCCTTGTGATTGCCGAGGAAAAGAAGATGTTGGACCGAGTCGTGGCCATGGCCGGCAAGCAGTCGGCCGTGTCCCCCGACCCCAAGGAGCACGACGCTCAAGGATCCTTCCAGCCAGCCAAGGAGACAAAGAAGATACCTCTTGACCCCGAGCATCCAGAGAGGTTTGCCGTCATCGGGGCAAACCTGAACAGAAAATAGGAAGGCGAGCTCGCCGATTTCCTCCGTGAGAATCGGGACATCTTCGCATGGTCCCCCAAGGACATGTCGGGTGTTCCGAGGAAATTCGCCGAGCACAAACTACACGTTCGAGAAGACGCAAAGCCAATCAAACAACCCCTTCGCCGACTGTCGGAGGAGAAAGGCAGAATTGTAGGGGAGGAGATAGCCCGGCTCTTGGCAGCCGGCTTCATCATGGAAGTTTTCTTTCCAGAGTGGCTCGCCAACCCGGTCCTCGTACTGAAGAAGAATAACAAGTGGCGCATGTGTATAGACTACACGAGCCTCAACAAGGCCTGCCCCAAAGATCCCTTTGCTCTGCCAAGGATTGACCAAGTGATAGACTCCACAGCCGGATGCGAGTTGTTGAGTTTCTTGGATACTTACTCCGGATATCACCAGATAAAGCTGGATCCGGACGACCGCCTGAAGACCGCCTTCATCACGCTATTTGGAGCCTTCTGCTACCTGACTATGACATTCAACTTGAGAAATGCCGATGCCACTTTTCAGCGTTGCATGCAGAAGTGCCTCCTCAAGCAGCTCGGCAGGAACGCTCACGTTTACGTGGACGACATTGTGGTGAAGACGGAGAAGCGCGGCACCTTGCTGGGAGACCTCAAGGAAATGTTTGAGAACCTACGCCGGTTCCAAATCAAGCTTAACCCCGAGAAAATGCGTGTTCGGAGTGCCAGCCGGCCAGCTCCTAGGCTTCCTGGTCTCCGAACGCGGCATCGAATGCAACCCGGTGAAGATCAAGGCCATCGAGAGAATCGCGATCCCAACCAAGCTTCGAGACATTCAGAAGTTCACTGGGTGCTTGGCCTCCTTGAACCGCTTCATCAGCCGGCTCGGAGAGAAAGCTCTCCCCCTCTACCGCCTCATGAAGAAGAGCACTTACTTCGAGTGGAACGACCAGGCCGACCAAGCTTTTCACGAGCTGAAGAAGATGTTGGCCACGTCGCCCGTTCTGGCGGCACCGACTGAGAAAGAGCCCATGCTCCTCTACATCGCCGCAACTAGCCAGGTGGTCAGCACCGTCATCATAGTCGAGCGCCCAGAAGAAGGCCGAGCCCAGCCGGTCCAGAGGCCGGTGTATTATTTGAGCGAGGTGCTGTTCGCCTCAAAGCAGAACTACCCGCACTACTAGAAGATGTGTTACGGCGTGTACTTCACCGCCAAGAAGCTGAAGCCCTACTTTCAAGAGCATCCCGTCACGGTCGTATGCACCGCCCCGCTGGCCGAGATCATAGGCAGCCGGGACGCATCCGGCCAGGTGGCGAAATGGACCATCGAGCTGGCCCCGTACACGATCTTCTACCAGCCCCACACCGCCATCAAGTCCCAAGCACTGGCCAACTTCCTCGTCGACTGGGCCGAGACCCAGTACCTGCCGCCGGCTCTCAACTCCACCCATTGGTGCATGCACTTCGACGGTTCCAAGATGCGCACCGGCTTGGGAGCCGGCGTCGTCCTTACCTCTCCGAAAGGCGACAAGCTCAGATACACGCTACAGATCCACTTTGCTGCCTCCAACAATGTGGCCGAGTACGAGGCGCTCATACACGGGCTCCGGCTTGCCAAAGAACTTGGCATTCGCCGGATCCTATGTTATGGCGACTCGGACCTGGTGTTCCAGCAATCATCCGGCGACTGGGATGCCAAGGACACGAATATGGAGAACTACCGCTTCCTGGTCCAACAACTCAGCGGATACTTTGAAGGATGCGAGTTCCTCCACGTACCGCGAGTCGACAACAAGCCAGCCGATGCCCTGGCTCGAATAGGCTCCACTCGGCAAGCAATTCCAACCGGCATCGCTCTACAACGCCTCCTCAAGCCATCTATCAAGCCGTCTCCAGAGTCCGATTCCATCTTCGTGTCGCCTGACCCCGATGCGGCCGGGTCCGGCTCGAAGAACCAAGTAGGCGACCCCAAGACTCCCGTAGCCGGCCCGACGACTTCGGCAGCCGGCTCGGGGACTTCGGCAGCCGGCTCGGGGACTGCGTAGCCGGCCCGGGGACTGCACCAGCATAACAGCCGGCGGCCGACTCCAGCACCTCACCACCCAGCCCGCCCACCCTGGTGGCAGTAGCCACATTGGCAGTAGAAGAAGTCGCGGCTCCATCATGGGCTCAGTCCATCCTCAACTTCCTAGTAAACCAAGACCTGCCGGCTAACGAAACAGAAGCAAGACAAGTCCAACGTCGAGTCGGAGCATACACAATCGTCAACAGAGAGCTCGTCAAGCACAGTGTCACTAGAGTCCTCCAACGGTGAGTCGAGCAAGAGAAAGGCATTGCAATCCTCAGAGACATTCACCAAGGAGAATGCGGCCACCATGCGGCCTCAAGATCACTTGTCGCCAAAGCCTTCCGCCATGGTTTCTTCTGGCCGACTGCTTTGGATGACGCCAAAGAATTAGTTAAACATTGCAAGGGGTGCCAACTTTTCAGCTCCAAGCAACACATGCCGGCTTCGGCACTCAAGACCATTCCCCTCACTTGGCCCTTCGCCGTTTGGGGACTGGACATGGTGGGCCCATTCAAGACAGCGCGCGGTGGCATGACGCATTTGCTCGTCGTCGTGGACAAATTCACCAAGTGGATTGAGGCAAAGCCGATCAAGAAGCTGAATGGGCCGACTGTTGTGACGTTCATTGCAGACATAACAACTTGGTACGGCGTGCCACACAGCATCATCACCGACAATGGCACGAATTTTGACAAAGGAGCCTTGGCACGTTTCTGCGCAGCCCAAGGTATCCGAGTGGACTTAGCATCCGTCGCCCACCCGCAGTCAAACGGCCAGGTCGAGCGAGCCAACGGCCTCATCCTCTCCGGCATCAAGCCTCGACTGGTCGTACCTCTGGAGCGCTCAGCCGGCTGTTGGCTCGATGAGCTGCCGGCTGTCGTCTGGAGTCTGCGCACTACACCAAACAAGTCAACAGGCTTCACCCCTTTCTTCCTTGTATATGGTGCCGAGGCGGTCATCCCAACTGACATCGAGTTCGACTCGCCTCGAGTAACCATGTACACGGAAGCGGAGGCCAAGGAAGCACGAGAAGACGGTGTCGACCTGCTGGAAGAAAGCCGGCTGTTAGCCCTCAGCCGGTCTGCCATCTACCAGCAGGGTTTGCACCGCTACCACAACCGGAAGGTCAGGCCAAGATCTTTCCAAGAGGGCGATCTTGTGCTCCGGCTGATCCAGCGAACAGCCAGCCAGCACAAGCTCTCAGCCCCTTGGGAAGGCCCCTTCGTCATCAGCAGAGCTCTAGGCAACGACTCCTACTACCTGATCGACGCACAGAAGCCGAAGGCACGCAAGAGAGACGACTCCGGCAAGGAGTCCGAATGACCATGGAATGCCAACCTCCTTTGAAGATTTTACAGTTGAAATGCAGTATGTACCACGCTAACTTTTGTATTAAGTACAAGACAATAGGCCCCCCGAGGAGGGCTCGGGGACTGCCATCCCTTATTTATGAGTGAAAAGTATCATGCTTATGACCTTGTCATTTCATTTACTTGTTCCGTCCGGCACCGGGTTCGACTAGTCGGCTCGGGGACTGGCCGACTGGAGTTATATTAGAAGTCCTACCCGCAGTCAGACAAGTAGTGTGCCGGCTCCCAAGCCTTCTCTTGCCAAAAGTCGCAGTTCAAAGAACCGGCTGTCCGGCTGGCAAGAGTTAAAGGCAAGAATGGGCACCCACACGAAAAACGGCTAGGGACTAACGGACTAATATAACAAAAGCCGGTTTTTCTCACACCGCCGACTGGCTACCAGAGTAGCCGGCCGGCCGGTTTCCATTCACTTCACTTCAATCCAAGAAAGCTCAAGTACTTGCCTCCCCAAAAAGGGAAGGCGGCAAAGGAAAAGGCCTAAGGATAAAAAAGCATACGCAAATGGAAACCAAACATGCACATAATAATATTTACATAAAAAGACCTCCGAGAGGCCAGCATTCAACATAGTTTGGATACACCCCCAGTGGGTGGAACTGCGAAATTTAATGAAGATTGTTCAAAAGACAACAAGCAGGAAAGATAAAGACGGCAGGTCAAGCCGGCGGAGCGACCGACGAGCCGGGCTGGTTGGCAGGGACGGTCGCGCCGGCTGAAGGAGCGGCCGGCTGGCGAACTTCGGCTTGGTCACTACCTCCCACAGAGGGCGCGCTGCCATGCGCCTCGTTGCTGGAAGCACGGTCGGCCTGAGGTCGGCCGGTTGTTCCACCTGCCGGCTCGACGTCTTTGCCGTCCTCCTCTTCGTCATCCTCGCCCTTGTCGCTGGAGGCAATCTCCTCCGCCGAGTCCTCGCCCACCGCCGGGTTCAGCCCGAACCATTCCTCCGGCCGAGCAACACCGTCATCATCGATTTCGGGTGCGAAAACGCTGATGTCGGTGCACTCGGCGATCGTCGAAGCCCACTGGGCGATAGCCGGCCTCACCTCCTCCAACTCTGCGTCGGCCTCCATCCGCCAATTGCGCAGCTGGTCCAAGCTCAGCCTGGGGTACCAAGCCCGAACAAACTCCAACGCCCGCCCGGCTCCGAGGTGGGCCGCCGACGCCTTCCAAGCCTCAAAGCGACCGACGGCGACTTCCAACCAGTCGGCAGTCCGGCTTGGGGTGTGGGGGATCGTCTCGCCGGGCCAGAGGGCGGCCAACACTCGCGCCCCGGCACGTTGGAGCCGGCGAAGCATCCGATGAGCTGGCTGCAACCGCGCCTGGACAGCCAAGAGCTGCTCCTCAAGCGTCCGATTCGCATCCGGCGCGATGTTGGCCCCTTCCTGACGACGCGCCTCGCGATGGGCCTCAATGCTTTGGGCGGCAAAGGCGGAGTAGCCCGGGAAGTAGTCTGCAAAAAACAACAAGCAGCAGCTCAAGATAAGCCAAAAACCCAGGCGGCAAGGGGCAGGGGAGGGGCAAGGAAGGCGGCTTACCGTCGATCAAATCCTCGATCCGGCCGAAGCCTTCATCCAGGGCTCGCCGGGTCTCAGCCCAGCTCGCCGCCTCGGTCTCATACTCTGCCTTCAAGGCGGCTTCGCTATCCTGCGCCGCCTGCAGGGCCGCCTTGTGGCTCTCCTCTTGGTCGGCCAGCTTCTTGGCTAGGCGATCCCGTTCGTGGACCAAGGCGGCGTACTCGGCCTCCTTGGTATGAAGGGCGGCCTTCGCTTCGCCGAGTTCCTTCCTCAAGTCGGCGTTGGCCCCTGAAGACAAAGAAAAAGAAAAACCAATAAGGAAAGAGTCGTCAAGAAAGATCCGACCCGACTGCTCAGCAGTCGGCCCGAATCTCGGGGACTACACCCAGTGGGTGTGCTGACGCGCCCCCACGGGAGACAGACAAGATCGAGCACTTACTTCGGCTGTTGGCCAGGTCGTCGGTCCTCCGGCTCAAATCCCGAGCCTGGGAGTTGAAGGCGGCAGCACGAAGGTTGTGATATTCCTGAAAGTTCAGACAAAAAGCAAAGTAAGGTAGCCGTCGAGAAAGATCCGACCCGACTGCGCAGTAGTCGGCCCGAATCTCGGGGACTACACCCAGTGGGTGCGCTGACGTGCCCCCACGGAAGAAATTAAGAAAGCAAAGCAGCCAAGAACGAAGGACTCACCCGGATGGTGGCTCGCGTCGACAAGAACTCCTGGGTGAGCTGTTGCAGCAGGGCGGCCTGAGCTTGCAGCCGGCTCCAGACCCCTTGAGCCACCACATTCAGCTCACCAGTCCCCCCGCTGGGAGTCCACTCGGACGTGGCAGTACAGGCCGCCTCCAGATCGTCCGCCGACTGGCCTTCGCCCGTAACTCGGCGCAACTCCGGTGGAGCGGCGCCTCCCCCTACGCGCCGGCTCATCACCGGCTGCACCTCGAGGTCGGCTCTGTTCTTCGGCTCACCTCCAGTCGGCCCCTCTGGCGCCGCTGATGATTGGCCGCCTTGGCCTGCTCCAGTTGGCGCTGCTGGCGACGCTCTCCTCGCGAAGGCCACGGGGTCCTCCCCCCTCTCCATCAGCGGCGGGTCTTGGACGATCTCCTCCGCCAAGGGCAATGGGGTGTCGGGGGCTACGGCTCGAAGGGGAATGGCGAGCAGCGGAGGCTGGTTGCGCGAGCTTTCCGCCTCCGTCTCCATGGTCGCCGCCTCCATCTGGGCCTTGGCTGCCGCGTCGGACTGCTCCTTCGCCGCCTGGGCGGCCGCCTTCTCCGCCGCCTCGCGCTCCTCCCGCACTTCGCGGGCGTTCCGCTCTGTGGCCTCCCTGAGGTCGGCGCGGGGGTCCACGCGGCGGGAGCTCGAAGACCCTCCACCCGGCCCCACTACGAAGCCGCCCGGACCCTGCTCAAGGGAAAGCGGTGCCCTGTCCAGCAAGCGAGAAAAAGTTAAGAAGAATATTCAAAGAGAAAGAGAATGATGAAGGGCATGCGACCAGGGAACCGGCGACTTACGCTGAAACCGCCTGAGGCTGCTTCACCGCCTTGCGGAAGCGGGCCGCCTTCGCGGCCGCCTCGTCTCGTTTTGTCGCCGCGGTGGAGGGCTTGGACTTCTTCGGCCGACTGCGAAGAGGCCTGAAGCGGCCCGGCGCTTCTGCGCGCCGCCGGCAGCCGGTGCAGTGGACAAGCCCGCGCCCTGATAGTCGGCCGCCGGCTAGCGATGCGGGGCGACTTCGGCTTCAGCATCGTCCGGCCAGTCCTCGAAGCTCGCGGTGAACCTTGAGCCTCCGGGCTCGGTGTTGTCCCCCACGATGGTGTCTTCCATGGCGGCCGCCCCCAAGTCCGGGTCGTCAACGTCATCCACCGAGCGGTCGGGGGCATACTGGCGTTCAATCCCTGCCGCCCCGGCCGGCGGCGGAAGAAGAGGGTTCTGCTCAAAAGAACCGACTGGTCAGAGGCCGGCCGTCATGAAGCCGGCTGACGACAAAAAGAAGATAGAGAGAGAAGCTTACCACCGGCGGAGGATTGGCGCGAGAATACGGCGCCTTGCCGTATTGCCAGTCCCCGGCGAGCTTGCAGTTGGCGATGTAATTAACCATGAGCGCCACCTCCGCGTGGGGCATTTCCCATGTGCTCAGCCGGCTTGGGTCGAAGCGGCCGCTCATCTGACACATCATATGGGGCCGGCTTTGGAGAGGAAGAATCTGGTGCTCCACGAAGGCGGCCACCAAGTCGGCCCCGCGCAGGCCTTCCGACTGGATCATCACCCGAAGCTGGGAGACGGCGGCGTTCCCGGCCGGAGACAGTGACCGGGCCCGGAAACTCCACGAGGGTTGCCTCCCAGCCGGCGGGCCGGCTACATAAGCCGGCAGGTTGATGTAGTCTCCTTGCTCGGTGACGTTCTTCACGTAGAAATATGATTTCTGCCAGACCTTCACCGACTGGATCAGGGGGATGGGCGGGAATGGGTTGTTCTCGCTCGCCCTCCTCATGGCGATGAAGGCCCCGGAGGGGGCGGGCACTCCGGCGACGACGGTGCCGAGTTTGCTCTGGAAGAACTCTCCCCAGAGCTCCAGCGTGGGGAACAGCCCCAAGAAGCCTTCGCAGAGGGAGACAAAGGCCGACAGCAGCATCACCGCATTGGGCGTGAGGTGATGCGGCTGGAGGTTGTAGAACTCCAGGAAGGAGCGCAGAAATCCGCTCGCCGGAAGGCCGAAGCCGCGCAGGCAGTGGAAGAGGAAGATGACCCACTCGCCCTCCTCCGGCGCCAGCGAGATCTCCGTCCCCGGCGCCAGGCGGACCTGCACGAGGTCGGCGCCGGGCAGGCTCCGAGTCTGGCGGAGGAACTCCACATGGTCTTCATGGACGTTGGAGCCGTCCCACGAGATTGACAACGCCATGGGAGCAGGACGATGTGGGGGTGCTGTGATGGGAAGCTGCGACGGCAGCGAGAGGAAGAAACGAGGATTAGGAGGGGCGGAGCGGGAGAGAGCGTGCGAACCTCTATCGCTCTCCCTTCTCCCCCTACTTATAGGCTCGCGTGGAGGAGCCGAGGAGGCGCGGCGTGGGGAAGCGTGGGGATCGATCGTGCCCACTCCCCACGTCCCGCGATTATTGAGCCTTAACGGCGAAACAAAACTGCCTCGGGAAGGCGAGCGGCCCCTGTGGGCCACGGAAGATCCGCGCCCGGACCAAGGCTCGCGAGTGGCGGGCCCGGACCTGCTGCGGCGTCCCATCGTGCGCGTGCGCTCGCAGGATCTCGCTGCCACGTGGCCGCGGGAGGGCCCGCGGTCAACACACACGTCCCCCCCCCCTCTTCCCGCCTGCAAGACGCGGGGCTCTCTGAAGTCGGCATACAACGGCTAAGCCGACTCTTCCGAATAGGAAACTGACCAAGCTTCTCGTCCCTTTGGCCGCCTCGAAGCTCGATCAGCTTCGGGGACTACTGTCGGAGTAAATAGCCATGGATAGCCTAGTCGGCTTCCCCTGGCCCTCCTGAAAAAATTACGAGCCCGTCCGGCTCTCAAGAATCTAAGACATGGAGCCGCCTTCCCCTTGCTGGCTGCCACCCAGGCCGGCTTCCGGAAGGCGGTCCGACTTTAGCCCTCATGAAGAAAGCCATGGGAGGGCCGACTTCGAGAAGCCGGCCATGAGAAAGCCGACTCCAAGAAGCCGGCTCCCATAAAGCGGTCAAGACCGTACCCACAAAGTTTGCACCCACCTAACGGCGGTGCGACGGGGCGTGGCTACAGTGAAGCCTGCCACCCCCGAATCCCGGAGCACGCCTGGCACAGTGCGCCGTATGGGGTAGGCATGACCCGTCCGGCGCGGCACTGTTGCCATGTTGACCTTGGCGTCACCCACGACGGGCCGCCAGCGTGGCCCGCAGATGGTGGGCCCCTTCAGGCAGAGAGACGCCCGAAAGCGGCCACGTCTCCAACCAGTCGGCCCAAGACAGAGCCGGCTCCCCGCAGCTGGCTTGCCGCCTCCCTCGAAGGAGACGCCCCTTTAAGGAGACAAGACGCGGTGAGGCTACAGTGATCGCCCGACGTGCGGCGGCACTTTAGCCGCGCCTACCACGACGAGGCCCACGTCACCAAGATGGAGCCACAGTAACCAGCCGCCGACCAGGCCCTGGACAGTGGGGCCTGCCTGTCGACCAAGTGGCCGGCACCCAGCGGGGCCTACCAGTCGGCGGGCCCCAGCAGCCGGCGCAGAAGCCGGCGAGCGCAGTCACAGACGGCTGGGCCCCGCGCCCAGTCGGATTACCATTGTACCCCCGGGGGGTGGGCCTATATAAACCCCCCGGAGCACCCATGCAAAGGGTTCGACCCCCTGCTAGTTCTAGACACCCCGCAAGGAGAAGAAGCAGGCTAGCCATGCCCTTCTTCCTCCTCCCACCAAAACAGCTCGAGGAGCATTGTGTGGCTACTTGTTCATCCAGTGATCATGCGGAGACCCCGCAGAGCAGCAGTAGGGGTGTTATCTCCACGGAGAGCCCCGAAGCTGGGTAAGATCCGCCGGCGTGCATGTCTACGCCTTATCCCGTTTCCAGGCACCGGCGATGTCTTACTGGCTCCCACAATGATAAGCCACCCGTTGGCATATGCCGCACCTACCACCCGACAGCGGCGGCATCGTTGGCTTGAGCTTGTCCGGCCACCGTACCCGTTGCAGGGCTGGGGCCAGGGCTCGGAGCCCCCTGGCCCCCGTGCTGGCGCCGGCGCCCGGAGCGGGCGATGCGCTACTCATCGCGAGGCAGGCCGTGGCAGTGGAGGAAGAGAAAACTCCGGTGCACCCCTACCTGGCGCGCCAAATGTCGGATTTTGGGTTCCGGCAGACCCTTGAGGTTCGAACACTTGGGTGTGCGTGGAGATTTCGCCTCCTACCTACCTGCACCCCTCCGCCTCGCTAAGATCTAAACTGCGGAAAGAACAGCACAAGAGACACAGGGTTTATACTGGTTCGGAACACCGTTGTGGTGTAATACCCTACTCCAGTGTGTGGTGCGGTGGATTGCCTCTTGGGCTGACGATAATGAGTGATACAAGGAAGAACGGCCTCGCGAGGGTCTGTTCTTGGCTGGGGTGATGAACTGCTGGGGGAGTTCAACCACCTTTCTCTCTCTCTCTCTGATCGAACCCCTCTCTAAAGAACTTCCTCTCTAGAACCCTTCCAAACCGAACCCCCTCTTTTGTGGGTGGCTGGTCCTATTTATAGAGGCCCTGGTCCTCTTCCCAAATATCGAGTGGGAAGGGAGCCAACAATGGCGGGCGAATTTGAAGGGGGGCAGCTAGTACTAGCTACCCTGACAAAATTAGTCTTCGCCTGCGCAAAGCTCTGGTGGTGACGCCGTCTTGGGCTCCACGATGACCTCCGTCTTGCAGTCCTTCTGGTCTTGGTCTTGTTGCACCAAAATAGCAACCTTTGCCTGATGCCTCGGTACTCCACGGCTGCGCTTGCCCCCTTTGCACCAAAGAGGAAAGGAGGACACTGCGGGGGCTGGCACCCACCTGGCGCCCTTGGTCGTCATGGCTTGCGTCACGGGCACCTCGTGAGGTACCCCGCCTTGGTCTCTCCGCCTCCTTGTGAGCCAGCCTGATGAGGCCATGCATGAGGAAGCTCCGCGTTATCCGCCCCGCGAGGCTTGGCCCCTCGCGAGGGTCTTGGGTTTGTGCTGGTGAGGATGGGCCGTGCTGGGCCCCCCTTTGAGCCACGCCGCAGGCCGCATGCAGGCAAGTCTGGGGACCCCCATTCCCAGAATGCCGACAGACGAGGAGGAAGAAGAAGATGCTCTCCCTTCAGTTGGGGGAGACAAGAAAAGGAAGGCCGCCCCAACTGGGGATGCCGAAGGGTCCAAGAAGGGAAGGACTCTCCTTCCAGACAGTTCCACCACCGCCACCGAAGGCGAAGACGAGTGGCTGCTCAGGGCCAAGCCCCTGGCGAAGTCGTAAGTATTCGAATACCAGAGTAACTCATAGCATTCCTTTATCGCACTGCTTCCCCTAACACCGAATATGATTATGCAGGCCACCACGAGCCTGTTCGATGTATCGTTGGACGGATCCCTGGGCTCGTCGGATATGGATAGCAATCCACTTCCGACCGCCACCTCCCCTTGCCCTGCGGACGACGCCGAGGTATTGTCTCAAGAGGCACCGGGTCGAGGGGGGACAGTCCCGGAGGCGCCTCAAAGCAACCTTCCAGACTCTGGGAGTAGAGGGAACAAGGCCCCTGAGGGCTCCGAGTTCGGCCCTCAGCCGAACACCGCGCCGGAACCTCCAGTGGTTCCGGACTCGGGCAGGCGGCCTCCTCCCAAGAGGGGCAAGACACCTGTGCCGGTGACCTCTGTCCATCCAGAGGCGCCGGACAATCTGCTGGGAGCGCTTTGCAGCGGTTCCATCGACGAGGACCACCGTACTATTATGAGTGCGGTGGTCCAGAAGGTTCAGTCCGCCAAGAGCGGATTGACTGAAGCCTGTGCCAGCCTTCTAACAGGCTTTGAGGTAAGTGTTTAAAATATAGGAAAAATATTACCGCATAGACAGTAGCCCCTGATCTCTGTTCGGTGTTCACAAAGAAAAGCCGAACAGAGGATCAAACAATATAGCAGGAGTCTAATATAAGTATGTCAATATGCGTATGCAGGCTTCGCTGCTGGCATCTGCCGCACTGACTGCGGAGGTCGCCGCACTGAAGCAGGACCTTAAAGGGTCCAAGGACGAGCTTGGCCTTGCCAAGAGGCAGCTCGAGGAGAACAAAGGTAAGTAGTACCTAGTCTATGGATATGTATAAAAAGAATGCGATTGCAAAATGACAGGATCATCATGAATTTGCTAGGGGCAACGACCGAAGTGGCGACCCTAAAGCAAGCGCTGTCTGAGGCCGAAGATAAAGCGGCCAAGGAGTGCACCGAGCGGGAAAGGCAAGAGGCTCGGGTGGGCGAGGTGCAGCAAGAGCTCCATGCTCTCGTGACGAAGCACGAGGCCTTGGAGCTTGACTCAAAGACGCGAGAGTCTGAGCTTGTCGCAGCCCTTGAGAGCGCAAAGAGTGCCAAGGCCGAAGCCCAAAAGGCCCTCCAGGAGATTGACGTGATGAAGAAAATAGCGGCGGGTAAGGCATTCTATATGCAAAGCAAGCATGTGAAAGTAAATTACCTATTAGTTACCCGAATCCGGAGCTCTCCAGGAGCATTCGCAGATTTGCCCCGCAGCGTGTCGGATGCCACACAGTTTTACCAGGCCGAGGAGGGAAGCTCAACGGAGAAGTTGTTCTGGTCTCAGTATACTGGGACCGAACACCCGGTGCCTATGAGCAACCAGCTGAAGCAGCTGGTCGAGCTACACAAGGCGGCCGAACAGGCCATGAAGGGCTTTATAGTCCGGCTGTGGCCTGGCACGCCCTTCTAAACATCTACTTCGGCCTAGTGAGGTGGCTTGTGGATGCCTGCCCACAGCTGGAGGTCGTCAAGCGGTCCGTCTGCATCGAAGGTGCACGCCGGGCTTTCGCCCGTGTGAAGGTGCAATGGGCCAAGCTAGACGCCGTGAAGCTGATCAAGGAAGGACAGCCGCGGGGCAAGGTGCATCGCACCCCTGAAATTTATTATGAGGGTGTCCTGAAGGGTGCCCGTCTTGTAGCGGACGAATGTCCAAAGGATGTAATCTTTGAGTAAACTTGCTCGTGTGATCCTGTATGATGAAAACTTGTTTCGTATGCGCTATGCAACGCTTGTTTGAATTTAAAATATTACCTTCTGTTTGGCTATTTATCCAATCTGGGAGATGGCTAGTCCTCAGCTTCTGCCCCCATGCCGCGAGTGCTGGGGTGTTCGGGATAAACCTGAGTACTCTTGTTCCCATTTTTGGGTCCTTCGAGGGAGGTGCTCAGCACAGCGAACAAGGCAACCGGACTAATAATGCTTTATCACTCTCACTTAGCCATAGAATTCTATAATTTTAAATTTCAGCGAAGCCCCTGGTATTCGAAAGGCCGAATTCGGGGCACGATACACGCCTTTAAGCCGGACAGGACCGGCTCCTCGCTCTAAGCGGCATAAGTCTTTAGGGACTCGAAACCTCGCCGAACAGCGACCAGTCTCTCGCCTTATCATGACAGTCAGTTTTAGCTTTCTCTACTGAGGTGCTTAGCCCAGCAGAACCGAGGCACAATCGCTGTAGTTCTCCTAGTGCTACCTTAGCCGATAGAGCGGAACGTAAGGTACCAAAACATAGGAGCCAGGAAAACCCAACATTTGACCAAAGACATGATTCGGAGCTGATGCATATAATGCTATAAGTTCGGAGTGCCGCACTTGTGAAAGTGTTTGGACTTCTCACACCATATTGTGGGGTACTTAAGCCCCTGGTGTATTGGCCGTACCAAAGTGTACGGTTGCAAGGCGTCATTAATGAACACATATATAAAAAACGAAGAACTCAATAATAGTCTTAATGCTATGCATTGTTTATTCAAAAAGGTGCGTTAAAGCAGAATGATACAGATAGTGCGATAAGCAAAAAGTAGTATTATGTCCGTTCCAAGGGCAAGCTGAGGAATAGTATTAAAGCAAATATTTCACTCGTTATCGTAATCCACCTAGGAGTTCCCAGGTGTGACGTAGCTTTCTGCCTCCTTGGTTGCTGCATCATGTGTTTGGCAATCATGCTGCCGGACAGGGTTTCTAGAGATTAAAGTCCTGAAAGAGAAAAATAACAAAGCGGGAAGCCCCTAGTGCGGTTTAAGCCGCATATTGGGGCGTGTCGTAGTTGTGCCCCCCTCCCCGCCTGTGCCCATGATATTTTTAATGCGTAATTATGTACGCATGGAACGAATTTTGCCGTTTGGCTTGGGCCGGGGTGGGGGCCGCATTGCTACGTGAGCTCAGATCGTGCCAAGCGGTCTAGTTGTCGATTACTCCGAGGGCGCTTGAAGGTGTCCGGGTCTTGAAATGCCGAACTGGTGGATTTCCTTGAGAGGCTGCTTTGCACTTCGGCTGCGAGGGCCGCAGTGTGCTCCTCCATGCGGAGAGAGTGCTCTGTGTTTCCATTAACTGTGATGACCCCCCGAGGTCCTGGCATCTTGAGCTTGAGGTATGCATAATGTGGTACCGCATTGAATCTTGCAAATGCGGTTCGCCCGAGCAGTGCATGATAGCCACTGCAGAACGGGACTATGTCGAAGATTAACTCTTCGCTTCGAAAGTTATCCGGGGATCCGAAGACCACTTCCAGTGTAATTGAGCCTGTGCAATGGGCCTCTACACCTGGAATGACGCCTTTAAAGGTCGTTTTTGTTGGTTTGATCCTTGAGGGGTCTATACCCATTTTGCGCACTGTGTCCTGGTAAAGCAGGTTCAGGCTCCTGCCGCCATCCATAAGGACTCGAGTGAGGTGAAATTCGTCGATGATTGGGTCTAAGACCAGTGCGGTGAATCCGCCATGACGGATACTAGTGGGGTGGTCCCTGCGATCGAAGGTGATCGGACATGAGGACCATGGGTTGAACTTTGGGGCGACTGGCTCCAACGCATATACGTCCCTGAGCGCACGCTTCCGCTCCCTCTTGGGGATGTGGGTTGCGTATATCATGTTCACCGTCCGCACTTGTGGGGGGAACCTCTTTTGTCCTCCGGTGTTCGGCTGCCGGGGCTCTTCCTCGTCATCGCTATGTGGCCCCTTATCTTTGTTTTCGGTAATTAACTTGCCGGCCTGCTTGAATACCCAACAATCCCTATTGGTGTGGTTGGCTGGCTTGTCGGGGGTGCTGTGTATCTGACACGAGCGATCGAGTATGCGGTCCAAACTAGACGGGCCCGGAGTGCTTCTTTTAAATGGCTTTTTCCGCTGACCGGGTTTAGAGCCTTTGAATCCGGCATTGACTGTCGTATCCTCGATATTGTCGTTGTTAATGCGGCGCTTATGTTTATTTCGACGTGACCTGCCATTGCCGTCCTTGGTATCCGAAGTACCACGGTTCTTTGATATGTTATTACTGCGAGCCAGACAGCTGTCTTCTCCCGCACAAAAGCGGGTCATGAGTGTCGTGAGGGCTACCATAGATTTCGGCTTTTCCTGACCAAGGTGTCGGACTAGCCATGTCGGTGTTCTGGGAACGGGGGTCCCCAGACTTGCCTGCCTGTGGCCTGCGGCGTTGCTCAAAGGGGGGCCCAGCACGGCCCATCTTAATCAACACAGACCCGAGACCCTCGCGAGGGGCCAGGCCTCGTGGGGCGGACGACACGGAGCTTCCTCAGGCACGGCCTCATCAGGCTGGCTCGCGAGGAGGCGGAGAGATCAAGGCGGGGTACCTCACGAGGTGCCCGTGACGCAAGCCATGACGACCAAGGGCGCCAGGCGGGTGCCAGCCCGCGCAGTGTCCTCCTTTCCTCTTTGGTGCAAAGGGGGCAAGCGCAGCCGCGGAGTACCGAGGAATTAGGCAAAGGTTGCCATTTCGGTGCAACAAGACCAAGACCAGAAGGACTGCAAGACGGAGGTTATCGTGGAGCCCAAGACGGTGTCACCACCAAAGTTTTGCGCAGGCGAAGACTACTTTTGTCAGGGTAGCTAGTACTAGCTGTCCCCCTTCAAATTAGCACGCCATTGTTGGCTCACTTCCCGCTCGATATTTGGGAAGAGGACCAGGGCCTCTATAAATAGGACCAGCCACCCACAGAGCAAAGGGGGGTTCTGGAGAGGAGGTTCTTTAGAGAGGGGTTCGATCAGAGAGAGAGAGAGAGAAAGGTGGCTGAACTCCTCCTAGCAGTTCATCGCCCCAGCCAAGAACAGACCCTCGCGAGGCTGTTCTTACTTGTATCACTCATTATCATCAGCCCAAGAGGCAATCCACCACACCACACACTGGAGTAGGGTATTACACCACAACGGTGGCCCGAACCAGTATAAACCCTGTGTCTCTTGTGTTGTTCTTTCCATAGTTTAGATCTTAGCGAGGCGGAGGGGTGCAGGTAGGTAGGAAGCGAAATCTCCGCGCGCACCCCAGTGTTTGAACCTCAAGGGTCTGTCGGAACCCGAAATCCGACAAGCCACTCATCACGGATGTTGTGTTTCAAAGCTGCTAGGGCCTCTGCATCCGGGCAGTCGACAATTTGATTTTTCTTTGTTAGGAACCGAGTCCAGAATTGCCTGGCCGATTCTTTTGGCTGCTGAATTATGTGGCTCAAGTCATCGGCATCTGGTAGTCGCACATAAGTTCCCTGAAAGTTGTTGAGGAATGCGGCCTCCAGATCTTCCCAACAGCTAATGGACTCTGCTAGCAAGTTGTTAAGCCAATGCCGCGCTGGTCCTTTGAGCTTTAGTGGGAGGTATTTGATGGCGTGTAAGTCATCAACGCGGGCCATGTGTATGTGGAGGAGGAAATCCTCGATCCATACCACAGGATCTGTTGTGCCATCGTATGATTCTATATTTATGGGTTTGAAACCCTCTGGGATTTGATGATCCATGACTTCGTCTGTGAAGCATAAGGGGTGTGCGGCGCCTCTGTATTGGGCAATATCGAGACGCAGCTCGAATGGGTCTTGCCCGCTGTGTTTGGCCCAGTCGGATTTACTTTTACTGTATCCGGCATGACGTTTATCGTCTTCCATAGTGGCGCGCCCTCGTGATCCGTAGATCGATCTTGCATGTTTTGTTTTGTCCTCCAATACATCTCGCAGGTCTGGCGTATTTCCCCATGCCTTTTTATTTGAATGGCGTCGGGGTGCGGGCTGAGTTTTTGGCTGGAATGTCTCTCTATCACGGCCATGAGGTGGCCGATCAGCCGCGTCATATGCTTCTTCCTCCAGTCGGGGTAGCAACCTGCATTTGGGTAACTCTTGGAGGGGCGCTCGAGTTTATATTCCTCGGCCACGAGGACTTCAGTCCATCTGTCAGCTAGCAGATCTTGATCAGCTTGAACCTGCTGCTGCTTTTTCTTAAGGCTATTTGTCGTGGCTATAAGCCAGCGCTTGAAGCACTCTTGGTCGACGGGATCCTCTGGCATGGCGAATTCGTCATCGTCGAGGCTTGCCTCGTCTTCGGAGGGGGGCATGTAATTATCATCCTCCGCCTCTCCATCCGCCGCTCTCTCTGGAGGGCTGGCTCCTCCATCCTCCTGCTCTAAATCTTGCTGGAGGGGATTGTTGCCATTTTGGCACTATCCGGAGTGTTATTATCTCCTGTGTCAGTATCAACACTTTTGCATTGGCGGGACTTAGAGCGGCGCCGCTGACGTTGGCGCTTGGGTTGCTTCTTGGAGGGGTCATCCTCCGTTGTCTCGTCGCCATTACCTTCTTTGGGTGTGTCCACCATGTATATATCGTATGATGAGGTGGCTGTCCAATGCCCTGTGGGCAGTGGTTCCTCTTCGTCTCCCGCATCGTCGTCCATATCGTCGATGTCTTCGGAGTCGAAGTTGATCATGTCGGTTAAGTCGTCGACAGTGGCTACTAAGTGGGTGGTGGGTGGGCAGCGAATTTCTTCATCATCCGCATCCCAATCCTGTCGGACATAGTTCGGCCAGGATCCTCCTGATAAGGAGAGAGACCTTAATGAGTTCAGTATGTAGCCAAAGGGCGAGTGTTGAAAAATATCCGCGGAGGTAAACTCCATGATCGGCGCCCAATCGGATTCGCTAGGAACGGGCGCAAGCGGTTCGGAGTCTGTGGCTGGAGAAGGTCCGGCAGTCTGACAACACGGCTCTCGCGCAGGGTAAGGTCGATGTTCGGCTCGATCGCCGCTGAGGCTAAGGCCTCCGTGGCGGGGTCCATCCACCCATCCATGGACGGTGCAACTGGCTCCAAATTGAGGGTCGGAGCGGCTGCCGGTGCGATCTCCTGAACACTATCTGATGGTAGAGCTAAATCGTACTCATCGTGACCGCGTGACGCACAAGGCAGAGGCTCGAATCCATTGAAGATCAAGTCTCCGCGGATATCGGCCGTGTAGTTTAAGCTTCCAAACCTGACCTGGTGGCCAGGGGCGTAACTTTTGATCTGCTCCAGATGGCCAAACGAGTTGGCCCGCAGTGCAAAGCCGCCAAACACAAAGATCTATCCGGGGAGAAAAGTCTCACCCTGGACTGCATCGCTATCGATGATAGAAGGAGCCATCAAGCCTAACGGCGATGACACAAAGGAACTCTTAATGAAAGCACCAGTGTCAGTGTCAAAACTGGTGGATCTCGGGTAGGGGGTCCCGAACTGTGCGTCTAAGGCGGATGGTAATAGGAGGCAGGGAACACGATGTTTTACCCAGGTTCGGGCCCTCTTGATGGAGGTAAAACCCTACGTCCTGCTTGATTTATTCTTGATGATATGGGTATTACAAGATTTAGGCTAAACCCTAGAAGCTAGCCTATGGTCTGATTGTCTGTTGTCCTACGGACTAAAACCCTCCGGTTTATATAGACCCGGAGGGGGCTAGGGTTACACAAGGTCGGTTACAAAGGAGAAGATATACATATCCGTATTGCCTAAACTTGCCTTCCACGCCAAGTAGAGTACCATCCGGACACGAGACGAAGTCTTCAATCTTGTATCTTCATAGTCCAACAGTCTGGCCAAAGGATATAATCCGACTATCCGGAGACCCCCTAATCCAGGACTCCCTCACAAGGGTTTAAGCTTGGGGGAGTTGATATGTCTCCATCGTATCTACTTTTCCAAACACTTTTGACTTGTTTTGGACTCTAACTTGTATGATATGAATGGAACTAACCCGGACTGACGCTGTTTTCAGCAGAATTGCCATGGTGTTGTTTTATGTGCAGAAAACAAAAGTTCTCGGAATGACATGAAACTCCATGGAATATCTTACAATAAATAATAAAAAATACTCGCCAAAGATGAAGACCAGGGGGCCCACACCCTTGCCACGAGGGTGGGGGCACCCCCCTAGGGCGCCCCTCCTACCTCGTGGGCCCCCTGAAGACCTCCCGACTCCAACTCCAACTCTATATAACTGCTTTCAGGGAGAAAGAATAGGAGAGAAGAAATCATCGCGTTTTACAATACGGAGCCACCACCAAGCCCTAAAACCTCTCGGGAGGGCTGATCTGGAGTCCGTTCGGGGCTCCGGAGAGGGGGATTCGTCACCGTCGTCATCATCAACCATCCTCCATCACCAATTTCATGATGCTCACCGTCGTGCGTGAGTAGTTCCATCGTAGGCTTGTTGGACGGTGATGGGTTGTATGAGATTTATCATGTAATCATGTTAATTTTGTTAGGGTTTGATCCCTAGTATCCACTGTGTTCTGAGATTGATGTTGCTATGACTTTGCTATGCTTAATGCTTGTCACTAGGGCCCAAGTGCCATGATTTCAGATCTGAACCTATTATGTTTTCATCAATATATGAGAGTTCTTGATCCTATATTGCAAGTCTATAGTCACCTATTATGTGTTATGATCCGTTAACACCGAAGTGACAATAATCGGGATACTTACCGGTGAAGACCGTAGTTTGAGGAGTTCATGTATTCACTATGTGCTAATGCTTTATTCCGGTTCTGTATTAAAAGGAGGCCTTAATATCCCAAAGTTTCCATTAGGACCACGCTGCCACGGGAGGGTAGGACAAAAGATGTCATGCAAGTTCTTTTCCATAAGCATGTATGACTATATTCGGAATACATGCCTACATTACATTGACGAATTGGAGCTAGTTCTGTGTCACCCTATGTTATGACTGTTACATGATGAACTGCATCCGGCATAATTATCCATCATTGATCTGATGCCTAGGAGCTTTCCATATACTGGTTTACGCTTATTTACTTTCCTGTTGCTATTGTTACAATCACTACAAAATACCAAAAACATTACTTTGCTCTCGTTACTCTTTTGTTACCGTTACCATCACTATCATATTACTTTGCTACTAACCACTTTGCTGCAGATACTAAGTTTCCAGGTGTGGTTGAATTGACAACTCCGCTGCTAATACTTGAGAATATTCTTTGGCTCCCTTGTGTCGAATCAATAAATTTGGGTTGAATACTCTACCCTCGAAACCTGTTGTGATCCCTTATACTTGTGGGTTATCACCGGACTACAGAGCAAATGCTTCTGAAAGATTGTGTCTTGGTCATCCGTTTCTCGAACACCTTGTAGTGTGAGAAATCCAACGGAGGAGATCTTGTCTTGTGGGGAAAACTGCGCAAACCTCTGCAGAGTGTATAAACTAATCATGGTTAGCCGTGTCCCCGGTTATGGACATCTTGAGTATCTGGCTCTTGGATTATCATATGGATATCATCACTCTAAATTAATTTGTTGGGTTGATAATTACTTTTAATTGGGATTGAGTTGGAGGAACCTTCTCAATATTGTTCAACTACCATGATAGTTAAATAAAATATATTCCTTTGTTGTACGGAAAGATTGGCTTTTCGCAAAACATATTAACCATACAGCCTCCACCAACCATATATGCATATAGTGTAGCTTTTATCTGTTCATTACTCTCCTGTGTTACATTGCCAATATATTCCATGTGCAGACCTATTTTCGGGCTGCAACGTATCATGTTGCAGACTTTTCATACGAGGAGTAAGGTGCGATAGGTCGTTTGTCATGCACTCAGCTATGCCGTTGGAGTTGATGGACTCACTTTATCTTCCAAGCCTTCCGCTGTTATCGTATTAGATGGCCTTAAGCCATATCTATTGTAATAAGTTCTCTCTTGAGACATTCAATGTAATAAGTCTGTGATTGCCACTCTGTTATAAATCCTTCGAGTACTGTGTGTGTCAGCATTACCAATCCAGCGATGACAGTGGAGCACAGAGACTTGACCATTTGAGGTCGAGTCGCTACAAGATGGTATCAGAGCACACGCTGAATGTAGGACATGAGCACTAAGAAAAACCATAGGGCACTCTCCTCTACTTATTTCTGACTGCTCTCCATTTTCTACCCTTTACGATGGAGGATACGAGGAACAAGTTTGCACAACTGGATGAAGACACACCGTTTGGACGACACTTGAAGGAAGTCACTAAGTACCTGAACATTGGAATACCAAGCTTCATCGGGACCTACACCGCCACTTTACCAGAACAGGAGCGATGGATGATTCGAGTTCAAGTTCCAGGAAGGACGTTCCCGCCAGTCACTAAACCCAAAGAGTTTTCCTTTGATGCACCCACCTGGAGTCTAGGCAAGAGTATGGCAGCCCACTTTGCTATAGGACGCATCGACGAAGTTTACACAAGGAGCTTAAGGACACTATCTACCAGATATGTGGGCGCCGAGATGACCAATGGGAGATGATCAACACCAGGAAGGACAGGTCCATTGCAGCATTCATCCAGGAATTAAACCACCACATTCGTCACCAAGAGAACCAGATGTGCGCAAGCATGGTAGATTTGAAGAAGGTGGTGATCGGGATCACGGAGCTAGAAGAGGAGCTTAAGTCTACACGCGATGGATATGAGGAGGAAATGATGATACTTGTGGAGAGGAATGACGGCATGACCAGGAAGCTAGGAGTTTTTATGGGAGACCCCATGCCAGGAAGAGAAGACGACGAACCCAAGGAGATTCGTTCTCAAGACTACATCATCATCGACGACACCGACTCTGACCCGGATAGTAGTGATGATTACTATGAAGACGAAGCTGGAGCGGATATCATGGAGTCTTCCACCGATCAAAATTTCTAGTAGACCGCCATTGAGGGAGTCCTGGATTAGGGTGTCTCCGGACAGCCGGACTATATCCTTTGGTCGGACTGTTGGACTATGAAGATGCAAGATTGAAGACTTCATCTCGTGTCCGGATGGGACTCTACTTGGCGTGGAAGGCAAGCTAGGCAGTACGGATATGGATATCTCCTCCTTTGTAACCGACCTTGTGTAACCCTAGCCCCCTCCGGTGTCTATATAAACCGGAGGGTTTTAGTCCGTAGGACAACAGACAATCAGACCATAGGCTAGCTTCTAGGGTTTAGCCTCTCCGATCTCATGGTAGATCAACTCTTGTAATACTCATATCATCAATAATAAATCAAGCAGGACGTAGGGTTTTACCTCCATCAAGAGGGCCCGAACCTGGGTAAAACATCGTGTCCCCTGCCTCCTGTTACCATCCGCCTTAGACGCACAGTTCGGGACCCCCTACCCGAGATCCGCCGGTTTTGACACCGACATTGGTGCTTTCATTGAGAGTTCCTCTGTGTCATCGCCGTTAGGCTTGATGGCTCCTACGATCATCGATAGTGATGCAGTCCAGGGTGAGATTTTTCTCCCCGGACAGATCTTTGTGTTCGGCGGCTTCGCACTGCGGGCCAACTCACTTGGCCATCAGGAGCAGATCGAAAGTTACGCCCCTGGCCACCAAGTCAGGTTTGGAAGCTTAAATTACACGGCCGATATCTGCGGAGACTTGATCTTCTACGGATTCGAGCCCCTGCCTTGTGCGCCACGCGATCACGATGAGTACGATTTAGCTCTACCATCGGACCGTATTCAGGACATCGCACCGGCAGCCGCTCCGAGCCTCAATTCGGAGCCAGTTGCACCATCCATGGATGGGTGGATAGACCCCGTCATGGAGGCCGTATCCTCAGCGACGATCGAGCCGAATATCGACCTTACCCTTCACGAGAGCCGTGTTGCCAAACTGCCGGATCCTTCTCCAGCCACGGACTTAGAACCGCCTGCGCCCGTTCCTATCAAATCCGATTGGGCGCCCATCATGGAGTTTACCTCCGCAGATATTTTTCAGCACTCACCCTTCGTTGACATACTAAACTCATTAAGGTCTCTCTCCTTGTTAGGAGGATCCTGGCCGAACTATGTCCGACAGGATTGGGATGCGGATGACGAAGAAATTCGCCGCCCACCCACCACCCACTTACTAGCCACTATCGATGACTTAACCGACATGCTCGACTTCGACTCTGAAGGCATCGACGGTATAGACGACGATGCGGGAGGCGAAGAGGAACCACTTCCCATAGGGCACTGGACGCCCACTTCGTCACATGACGTATACATGGTGGACACACCCAAAGAAAACAACAACGAGGAATGGAAGGACGCAGCGAAGGGTTGTTCCCTCGAGAAGCAGTCAAAGCGGCGGTGTAAACGCCGCTCCAAATCCCACCTCGGCAGAAATAACAATCATATACACCCAGCGATAGAGCAGGGTGCACCATCGCCAGACCAGGGCAACATGGGGAATCAAACCGAACAACCCGACTCCGTCGAAGATACAGTTTGGACGACATCACACCGGACCAGCGCCAGGAGCAACATAATGCCCACCAAAGGCTTGTTGCCACGGCGAGGAGTCTGAAAAAACAGAAACAAAGGCTCAAGGCTGCACAAGACACACTCAAAATCAAATGGACTGAAGTACTCAACACTGCAGCGAAGTACGGCAGTAATCGCCACACCAAGAGCTATCCGAAGCAAAAGTTGCTACCTGAATTTGATGAGGAGGCCTTAGATCCTCCATAATTAAAAAATAAAATGGCCATCCGATTGGATAGACGACCTCATAGCCAACATAAAGCGGCAAACGACGTTGCACATAAACCAGTACGCGATCCGCGTAAGGGCCCGCATCAAAAGGACGGCGCAACCAGATCCATCTATGGACCACGCAGGCGTGCTCCAACATACAATACAACACAGCAAACATCCGAACACCACGGTACACCCAAATACAGGAGTGCTGCACACCCTCTATGTTTCACCGACGAGGTGCTGGACCATGAATTTCGAGAGGGGTTCAAACCCGTAAACATAGATGCGTACAACGGAACAACAGACCCTGGGGTCTGGATTGAGGACTACATCCTCTATATCCATATGGCTCGAGGAGATGATCTCCACGCCATGAAGTACTTACCCCTCAAGCTCAAATGGCCAGCTCGGCACTGGCTTAAAAGCCTCCCCGAAAACTCCATCGGAAGCTGGGAAGAGCTCGAAGACGCCTTTCGGGCAAATTTTCAAGGGACATATGTCCGACCACCAGATGCAGACGATTTAAGTCATATAACTCAACAGCCCGGTGAGTCATCCCGAAAACATTGGAACAAGTTCCTCACTAAAAGGAACCAAATAGTTGACTGTCCGGACGCCGAAGCCTTAGGAGCCTTCAAGCATAGCGTTCGAGACGAATGGCTTGCCAGACACCTCGGTCAAGAAAAGCCGAGAACAATGGCAGCATTAACAAGCCTCATGACCCATTTTTGTGTGGGCGAGGACAGCTGGTTAGCCCGATGCAGCACCAGTGACCCAAGTACATCCGAAGTCAGGGATGGAAATGGGAAATCACGACGCAGCAAGAATAAGCGCTGGAATAAAGAAGACAACCCGAAGAGCACGGCGGTAAACATTGGATTTAGAAGCTCTCGGCCAGTGCAGCGGAAGCCGCCCTCCAAAGGCAACAGAGACGAATTGTCCAGCCTAAACAAAATTCTGGACCAAATATGTCAGATCCATAGCACCCCAGATAAACCTGCAAATCATACCCATAAAGAATGTTGGGTATTCAAACAGTCAGGCAAGCTCAACGCCGAACACAAGGGGCAGGATACACCAAGTGAAGACGAGGATGAGCCTCGCAAGCAAAGCACATGGGAACAGAAGAAATTCCCACCAGAAGTCAAAACAGTCAACGTGTTACACGTGATAAAAGGGAGAAACAAAGCAGCACCTTTAGAGGAACATGCCCTAGGGCCTATCACTGCGGAGCTCCGCCACTGGTCGTCCCAACCGATCACCTTCGACTGTCGGGATTACTCGGCAAGTATCCGGCATGCAGGATGGGCTGCCTTGGTATTAGATCCAATAATTGACGGATACCACTTCACCCGAGTCCTAATGGACGGCGGCAGCTGTTTAAATCTGATATATCAGGACACAGTCCGCAAAATGGGGATAGACCCAACAAATATTTAGCGCAGCAATGCTACCTTTAAAGGAGTAATGCCAGGCCCGGAGGCTCATTGCAGGGGCTCCCAGCTACTAGAGGTTATATTCGGCTTCCCCGATAACTCCTGCAGTGAAAATTTAACTATCCATATTGCTCCGTTCCACAGTGGCTATCAAGCACTACTCGGACGCGAAGCTTTTGCTCGCTTTAACGCAATACCGTGTTACGCTTCCCTCAAGCTCAAGATGCCCGGTCCATGCGGCATCATTACAGTAAATGGAAATATTGAGCGCTCCTTGCGCGCCGAAGACGGTGTGGCCGCCTTGGCCGCCGCACACTACACAGCCTCACCAACCTAAGCATTTGAGAGGTCGTTAAGACCACGGACACGGCTAGACGAGTCCGGCTCAGCTATATGTAATTAATACAGGTTTGTTGGCTATACCCCTATTACAATACAAGGGGCTCAACACGCGCGCAAAAGTGGCAATAAGGCTCACCTTTACTCATTTTCAACTATATATTGTTTATTAAGTATAACTTAACTTTTGCACGGCAACTTTTCAATTAAGTTCCTCTTTTTTTCAGATGACCATCATGCTACACCTGTCCAGGATACGGCACAACGGAGACACACGCGAAGACGTGCAGCAGGGACCCGTTTCAAGGATTCTTTGTAGATTAAGACCCTGCATAAACCTTTTTTTACTGTCTCTTATTGATTTACATCCCTCAGATTCTCAGTACAACTGAGAAGGATGCTGACGTCTTGGCATGTGGCCATGCCAGAATAATGCACGTACCTGCACACCAGGGGCTTATTACAAAGGGTACTGTTTAGACCCGGTTTACACCATAAAGACCGAATACCTTAGGGAGTGTTCGGCGTCGCGAGTTTGGCCTTATATGCATCAGCTCCGAATCATGTCTTTGGTCAAATGTTGGGTTTGCCCGGCTCCTGTGTTTTGCTGCCTTACGTTCCGCTCTATCGGCTAAGGCGACACGAGGAGAACTACTGCGATTGTGCCCTGGTTCATCCGAACAAGCACCTCAGTAGAGAAAGCCGAAAACTGACTGTCATGATATAGCGTGAGACTGGTCAACCACTCGATGACTTATCGGAATCTTCAGGATTCGTCCGCACTAACGAAGGGCCGTTTCCCGGCCAGGCATGTTTGCACCCCGAATCCGGATGAGTGCGGAGCCACCAGGGGCTATATAGTAGCCCCACTATCAAACTCCTATGGCTAAGTGAAAGTGTTAAAGCATTATAGTCCGGTTGCCTAGTTCGCTGCGCTATCACCTCCTTATTAGGACCAAGACATTGGATTAAGTGTGAATACGCGTCTTCTACGAACACCCCCGCATTATATAAGTGGGGGCTGAAGCCGATGACTGCAATCTTTCAGGTTATATACATGTATACATAAACGGCCGCATAGGAGGCATCACAATACTTTCGGGCAAAAGTATAAATACATCCTTGATAAATTCAATAAAACATTGTTTTTACAATGGGAATACATGTCACTCAAACATAACATTCTTCGAGCACCGGGCCTCTATCGTACGAGCGCCCTCAAGAACTTCTTCAAAATAGTGCTCGGCAGCCACTCGGCCTATGGCCGAACCCTGCGCAGCGACAGTGGTGGCATCCATCTCCGCCCAGTATGTTTTGACACGGGCAAGGGCCATCCGCGAGCCTTCTGTGCACGCCGACCTCTTCATCGCATTAATGTGTGGCACCGCACCAAGGAACTACTGCACCAAGCTAAAATAGTTGTTTGGCTTTGGCCTTTCTGGCCACAGATTATCCATGACAGACCTCATGGCGAGTCCGGACAATCTATTGAGTTCGGCCCATTTGGCAAGCTAATCAGTCAATGGAAGCGGACGCTCTGGAACGTTAAATTGCGACCAGAACAGCTTGTCCACTTCACGATCTGTTTGATCTCGGAAGTATTCGGCTGCATCGACAGCGCTCGCCGCCAAGTCCATATATGCATCGGCCGAACTCCACAGCCGATCTAGAGGGGCATATCGCAAATCGCCAAACTTCTTCTGCAGCATAAAGGGCTTCCCAGCCACAATATCCCTGGCTTCCCACAGTTCCTCCTTCTTTACTCTCATTGCAGAGCGTGTGTCTTTGGTCGCCATTGTGGCCTTTTCGAGGTCCGCAGCCTTCGCCTGGCTTTCTTCTTCAAGAAACTAGCAGCGGTCGGCAATGTCTTTTAATTTCATAGCCATTTTGGCCATTTTCTCTTTGCTCTCGCTATGCGCGGCCTTCTCGGCTCTCAACTCTTCGGCCGCCTTCAAAGCGTCCGCATTACTACTTCTTGCTTGCTCCTTGGCCCGGGTAAGCTCCGCCCGCAGGGCCTCCACGATGGCAGCTCCATCTGCAGTCACAACATATTAAAGATACCGGCATCATGCTGCTCTTACTATGTGACATTCACTATAAATATCACCTACCTTGTGCCTCGTCAAGCCGCTTGTTAACAAGCTCGATGTCGGCATCCGCCGCATCCAGTTGCCACTTTAGTTCGGCAACCACATTAGTCCAGCTAGCCACCGGAGCTTCAGACACCTACACATAAAGGCGGTCTGGTTATTACCTGGGACTATGATCCTCCGTTCGCCGCCATTCTCGACGACAACCAGAGTCTCAGGGGCTACTATCTACACAGGGCACACCTAAAATGTGCGGTACCATCACAAATGTATATCATTTCACGTACCTCAAAGCCTGTCAGTAGACTCATAAAGGCTTCGTGCAACCCGTTTTCGGCGGACGAAATCCTTTCAATCACCGCACACATTAATGTACAGTGCTCTTCTAAGATAGTCGCCCGCTCTAGCAGACCCTTTAGTATGTCTGATCGCATACCAGATGGTGCCGGACTCTTTTGATTGCTCTCTTCAAGAGCCAGATACTGAGGGCTTCGGGTGACCATGGGATTACCTTCTGGCCTTGCCGGATCTGGAGAAACTCTCCGTGATGACACTTCAAGGTCCCCCGCTTCTTGAGCCAGGGAGTCCGGGGGAGGCGTTTCGCTCTCCATCATCTCCGGAAGAAGATCCCCCGAAGACGAGCTCTGCTGAGAAGGGCTCAGATCCGAACTGCAAGATAAATGCTTTGGTTATCTTCCTCAGAAGTAAGGTAGTATATCTTCACTATTAAGTACTTTTTGATTACTTACAGCTCATTAGAGGGCTGATCCCTGCATGGACTTTGTGCGGCAAGAGCACCCTCCGAGGCGGGACCCTCTGGTGGAGTTTTCTTCTCCCGTTTGGAAACCTTGGTTTCTGGATCATCAGAGGTAGTCCTCTTCCTCCCCCGGGGCGAGGGAATGTCAGATTCCTTCCCTTGGCTATCCTCCCTCACGGAGGCGCTCGTTCCCTCGGTTGGAATAGGTAGCGGTGGAGGCCCGCTTTCGCCCTCTTTATTCCCCCTTCATCTTCCTTTGAGGGCACCGGGCAAGGTGCTGGCTCGAGCATCTTTTCCAGCACCGGATTGTCCAAGCCTTCGGGAAGGGGGGCCGGACACCGAATCATCTTCGCCTTTGTTATCCAGTCCTTGTCAAAAAGTGATTCTTCAGAATGACGTCATGATATATGAAAGACAGTGTGTTCGGCTAGAGGATTACTTACTTGGGCCACGGTGCGGTTGCTGCTCAGGCCCACGTCCTCGGAGGTGTCCGGACACTCTATTTGGGGTCCGAAGAATGACTTGTACATCTCCTCGTGCGTTAGGCCGAGGAAATTCTGAATAGCGTGTGGTCCTTCTGGGTTGAATTCCCACAAGCGGAGGGCCGGCATTTGCAAGGCTGGACTTGACGAACCAGCATGACTTGCACTACCATAACCAAACTAAAATCTCCCTCGAAGAGATCCCGGATGCGGCTCTGCAGTATGGGCACATCCTTGGCTGACCCCAGCTCAGCCCCCTGCTGATCCATGACATCAGTTGTGGTGGAGGGCCCGAGCGTAAGGCGGGGGAAGCTACCCAATTGGCACTTCTGGGAGCGGTGATGTATAACCACTCCCGTTGCCATAACCCGGACACCTCTGGAAAGGAACCTTTTGGCCATGGAGCTCCAGCAATCTTGCTTATTAATGCACCCCCGCACGCTGCATACTGCCCCTCGACCATCTTCGGCTTCACATCAAAAGTCTTGAGCCATAGGCCGAAGTGAGGGGTAATGCGGAGGAAGGCCTCACATATGACAATAAATTCTAAGATGTGGAGAAAGGAATCTAGGGCTAGATCATGGAAATCAAGCCTGTAATAGAACATCAAACCCCTAACGAAGGGATCCAGAGTGAGGCCTAGTCCTAGGAGGAAGTGGGAGATGAACATGACGTCTTCATTGGATTCAGGAGTAGGGACAACCTGCCCTCGGGGGGGGGGGGCAGCCGATGTGAGACTTAAGCGGTCGGGTATCTTGCCTCCCTCAACTTCTTGATATCCTCTTCCATGACGGAGGAGGGCACCCACCAGCCCTGGAGGCTGGATCCAGACATGATTGAAGGTCCGAAGCACCTGGCCTGGGCTTTGAGTGTTAGAACTCGAGGCGGGGGAAGGATTCGATTGAGCACGGGAGGAAAAAAGTAAAAGCCTTGACCCTTTATAAAGAGGGTGAATATCAGGCGTCCTCCTCGGGGCAGTTTGGGACTTGCCTAAAATCTAGGAGTCCTAGGTGCGGTTGGGTTACCCACGACCGTGTTGATGAGAATCCTGTAATAAGGGGGACACGATCTCTGCTTTGACAAGACATGTCAAGAAACTGCCTCGCGTTATGTGCAGGGCTAGTTAAAGAAAAACGGTTTGAATAATCATCAAGCCATGGCATGATGTCATGTTGCCGAAGCGTGTCAGCAGATTAGATTTGTGGAAATATTATTCTCTCTACGGTGGTATGTGGAACGTATTTTGCAGGGTCGGACACTATCCTTTTATTCAAACTCTTCTGTGGTGTATCCGAAGGAGGAACCCGCCTTGCAATGCCGAAGACAACACTGCGCGCCAGACTCATCGTCATTGAAGCCTGGTTCAGGGGCTACTAAGGGAGTCCTGGATTAGGGGGTCTCCGGATAGCCGGACTATATCCTTTGGTCGGACTGTTGGACTATGAAGATACAAGATTGAAGACTTCGTCTTGTGTCCGGATGGGACTCTACTTGGCGTGGAAGGCAAGCTAGGCAGTACGGATATGGATATCTCTTCCTTTGTAACCGACCTTGTGTAACCCTAGCCCCCTCCGATGTCTATATAAACCGAAGTGTTTTAGTCCGTAGGACAACGGACAATCATACCATAGGCTAGCTTCTAGGGTTTAGCCTCTCCGATCTCGTGGTAGATCAACTCTTGTAATACTCATATCATCAAGAATAAATCAAGCAGGACATAGGGTTTTACCTCCATCAAGAGGGCCCGAACCTGGGTAAAAGATCGTGTCCCCTGCCTCCTGTTACCATCCGCCTTAGACGCACAGTTCAGGACCCCCTACCCGAGATCCGCCGGTTTTGACACCGACACCCATACTATTAGTAGTACCCCCCCCCCATGTAAATATTAGTAGTCTGAGCACTATAACGATAGTTTGAGCGATTGTATGCCCTTGCTTGATTGATTGAGTGATATGATATGATTGTGTTTGTCTCATGTGCATATGGGTAGTGTTTTCTCATTAGACCTCATTCTATTCAAATCTCTTCCCTCTAAACCCATCAGATGCCTCCGAGACATGACCCCGGTTTTGCCTTCCCACCGGAGCTCACTCAGTTGATCCAGCAGCAGAATGCCTTGATGCAGTTGTTAGTTCAGAACCAAGGCAACAACAACAACAACCCACCGCAACCACCACCAGTTGACAACTTAGCCCGTTTTCTGAGGCTGCAGCCGCCGGTGTTTTCCAGTAGCACCGAGCCAATAGTTGCTAATGATTGGCTGCGCGGGATTGGAAGGGAGTTGACCACCGCAGGTTGCACAGATGCTGAGAAGGTGCGTTTTGCCGCACACCAATTGTATGGACCAGCAGCCGCATGGTGGGAGAATTACACATCCACTTTTCCTATAGCCAATGTCACCTGGGAGCAGTTTCAGCAAACATTTCGCATAGCCCACGTATCCATTGGAGCTATGAGCATGAAGAAGCGTGAGTTTCACAACTTACGCCAAGGGAACCATACTGCAGGCCAGTACGTGGAGGAGTTTAGTAAGTTATCCCGCTATGCTCCAGATGATGTGGCCACAGATGCCACGAAGCATGAGAAGTTTATGGAAGGGCTGAATGATGAGCTGAGTATGCAGTTAATGATGGCAACATTTAACAACTACCAGGAGTTGGTAGATAAAGCTCTCATGATCGAAGGGAAGCAATAGCAGATAGAGAGCCGCAAGACAAAATATGGACAAGGGAAGTACAATTCAGGAACTCAGCAGAAGCCTCACTTTACCCCGAACTCGGGAGGGCTTATCCATAACCATGGAGGCCACACTCACAATGGAGGAAGTTCCCATAATCATAATGGCCCAAGGAATGGGAATGGGAATGGAGCAAGCAGCAATCAAAACTGTTCCAATCCAGCCACACCCTCCAAGAGGGACCTAATCCACGTTACATGTTTCAAGTACGGGAAGACTGGACGCTATGCCACGGAGTGCCCTGAAGCGAAGAGCAGAAATGGTCCATTAAACAAAGGACAAGTGAACCACATGAACATGGAGGAGGTTGAAGAGCAACCAGATGAAGTTATTGGTAAGTTTTTAGTTAAGTCGTTTACTGCAATCGTTCTTTTTGATACTGGTGCATCGCCTTCATACATATCAAGGGGATTTGTGGATAAGTATAAGTTGCCCACTAGAGTTCTTAAGACACCTATGCTAGTAACCTCACCCGAAGCCGAGTATATGGCAAGCAGTGGATGTTTTCATATGCCATTAACCATAGGTAGTCATGTGTTCCCCTCTGACTTGATAATTCTGGAGTCGCAAGGATTGGATGTGATACTAGGAATGGATTGGCTGTCGATGTATGGAGGAAACATCGATTGCGCCAGTAAGTCAATTCTGCTTACTACCCTAGAGGGAAAAGGATCAAGTATATATCCAGGCATGCGCCAAGGAGAACCCAAGTACATTCTCTCACGAGAGTTATTCAGCAGGAAGTGCCTGTTGTGAAGGATTACCTAGATGTATTTTCAGAGGAGTTACCAGGCATGCCGCCAGATTGAGACATCGAGTTTTTGATAGAGCTCTTGCCAGGAACCGGGCCTATATCAAAGAGACCATACCGGATGCGCCCGAATGATCTGGAGGAGATCAAGAAACAGATTAAGGAGTTATTGGAGAAAGGTTACATCTGACGGAGTTCATCACCATGGGGAGCCCCAGTGCTATTGGTTGAGAAGAAGGATAAATCTGTGAGAATGGTTGTTGATTATCAGGCATTGAATGAAGTGAAAATCAAGAACAAGTACCCACTGCCGATGATCAATGATCGGTTTGACCAGCTACAAGGAGCTAAAGTGTTTTCGAAGATCGACCTGCGATCAGGTTACCACCAGCTGAAGATTCAGGAAACGGATATACCTAAGACAGCTTTTACCACAAGGTATGGGCTTTATGAGTATATGGTTATGTCATTTGGATTGACTAACGCCCCTGCCTATTTCATGAGTATGATGAATAAGGTGTTCATGGAGTTCTTGGATAAGTATGTCATGGTGTTCATTGATGATATTTTAGTATACTCAAAGAATGAAGAGGAACACAAGGAGCATTTGCGCTTAGTTCTCGAGAAACTCAGGGACCATCAGTTGTATGCCAAGTTCAGAAATGTGAGTTTTGGTTGAAGGAAGTTGGATTTCTTGGACATGTTATATCAGGAGAAGGTATAGCAGTAGACCCCGCCAAAGTTCAGTCGGTCACTGAGTGGTTGGCACCCACCTCAGTTGGAGAGATCCATAGTTTTCTTGGACTTGCGGGATACTATCGGAGATTCATTGAAAATTTCTCTAAGATTGCGAAGCCTATGACGACGTTGTTGAAGAAGGACACCAAGTTCCATTGGACCGAGGAATGTGAAGCAAGTTTCCAGGAGTTGAAGAAATGTTTGACTACAGCCCCAGTGCTGATCCTGCCGGATATACGGAAGGATTTCCAAGTGTATTGCGATGCCTCTTGCTTAGGACTTGGAGGAGTACTTATGCAAGACGGAAGAGTTGTTTCATATGCCTCACGACAACTTCGACCGCATGAGTTGAATTATGCCACACATGACTTGGAGTTGGCAGCCGTCGTACATGCACTCAAGGCCTGGAGACATTTTCTTATTGGGAACCATTGTGATGTGTACACGGATCATAAGATTTGAAGTACATTTTTACACAGAAGGAGTTGAACCTCAGGCAAAGGAGATGGTTGGAGCTTATAAAGGATTATGATATGAAGTTGCACTATCATCCGGGAAAGGCCAATGTCATAGCAGACGCTTTGAGCCAAATGAGTTATGCCAATACCTTAGTAACAGGAGGATTGCCAAGGGAATCAGCAGAAGATTTTAGGGAGCTACGTTTAGAGATTGTTCCCAAAGGTTTTGTTACAACCATGGAAGTTCAGTCGACCTTGTTGGGAAAGATTCGAGAAGCCCAGAAGGATGACAAAGAAATTATCGAGATAAAAGAGAAGATGAGTCAAGGCAAAGCCAAAGGTTTTCGTGAGGATGAGCACGACACCTTGTGGTTTGAGGACCATATTTTTGTGCCCAATAATGCCGAGATCAGAAAGTTGATATTACAGGAAGCTCACGACTCACCATACTCGATACACCCCAGAAACACCAAGATGTATTTGGATTTGAAGGAGTGTTTCTGCTGGACTGGAATGAAGAAGGATATTGCCGAGTATGTAGCCGTATGTGATGTATGTCAGAGAGTGAAGGCAGAACATCAGAAGCTAGCAGGATTACTACAGCCTATGTCGATACCCGAATCGAAGTGGGATAAGCTTGGCATGGATTTTATCACCGGATTACCCAGGACCCGATCGGGATATGATTCTATCTGGGTAGTAGTGGACCGCTTGACCAAACTAGCTCACTTTATCCCAGTGAAAACCACATATACAAGTGCAAAGTTGGCCAAGATATATATGACCAGGATCGTATGTCTGCATGGAGTTCCGAGGACCATCGTATCAGACAGAGGAACACAGTTTACTTCAAAGTTTTGGCACCAACTGCACCAGACTTTGGGAACCAGGCTGGAGTTCAGTACAGCTTCTCACCCGCAAACAGATGGATAGACTAAGAGAGTCAATCGGATTCTGGAGGACATGTTGAGAGCTTGTGCACTAGACTACAGGTCTAGTTGGGATGATAATTTACCCTACCCGGAGTTCTCGTATAGCAACAGCTACCTGGCCAGTTTGAAGATGGCACCTTTTGAAGCCCTGTACGGAAGAAGATGCCGAACAATGTTGATGTGGGATGAAGTTGGAGACCGCCAGTTGTTTGGATCCGATTTGATTAAGGAGTCCGAGGAGAAGTTCAAGCTGATTCGAGATAGACTGAAACTAGCTCAGTCCAGACAGAAGAGTTATGCAGACTCGAAACGCAAGGAAGTAGTCTATGAAATCGGAGACAGAGCATATCTGCGAGTGTCACCTCTACGAGGAGTTAAGCGTTTTGGAGTTAAGGGAAAGTTAGCCCCGAGATTTGTAGGATCGTACCGTGTTTTGGAACGCATGGGACAGGTTGCCTACAAGTTGGAATTACCTGAAGGACTGTCAGGAGTTCATGATGTGTTTCATGTTTCCCAGTTGAAGAAGTGCCATGCTGAGATGGCTGATGTTCCTCTGAGAGATACAGTGCCCCTGGAAGCAATTTAGTTGGACAGTGATTTGACGTATAAGGAGAAACCAGTCAAGATTCTCGAGTTTGCCAGTCGAGTTACACGCAGCAAGGTTATCAAGTTTTGCAAAGTTCAGTGCAGCCATCATACCGAGGACGAAGCCACCTGGGAAAGAGAGGATGATCTACGCAAAGACCACCCACACCTATTTTCTAGCCAACCCGAATCTCGAGGGCGAGATTCATCTTAAGGGGGGTAGGTTTGTAACATCCCAAATTTTCAATTTGGAATGTTATACATAGGTCATTCATGCATATCATATTTTATTGCATTTTGTTTTGTGATTCTCGAAATCCTAAGCAACTCAAGGACCCTCGGAGAGAGTTGGGGATTTTCCCTCATTCTCATATTTGAGTTTTATCAAATATTAAAACAAGGATCACTTTAGTTTTAATTATTTTTCTCCCCAAAAATATTTCATATTAAAATTATATGAGAGGAGATAATATGACTTCTTCCAAATAAACGAAATGTTGGAGGAAAATATTAGAATCAATTTGTATTTTTATTTGGGGTTTTATCGCTATTTTATTTGAATTAGGAAAAATATGTGTTTTTCAAAATTGCATTAGAGGCCAAATAAATGTTCACCTCATCTGGCGTATTTTTAGATGACGGGGAAAATTTAATTCAGGATTTTTGGAGTCAGTTTAGTATTTCTTTTCTTCATTTTTCTGTGCGCCGGATATTAAAAAAAATGAACCGCCTTACCGGGCCGTGTCCGCCAGGGACACCAACCCGGCCGGCCTCTTAAAAGGCCGAGGCCCGAGCCGCCAGCCCCGCCCCGATCTGCCGAACCCTAGCCGAGCCCCGCCAGCGCCGCCGCCGCCGTCCCGTTCTACGAGTTAGCCGTCGGTTTTTCTAGAAAAACCGATTGGTTTTTCGTAAACCTAGATCTAGTTTTTTTATTAGATCGGTTTTTTTATTTTCTCAGTTCGTTTATTTTGCGGATGTTTGTTCGTACGTTCGCTTTAACGAAATCCGTTCATCCCTTAGTCACAGATAGTGAACGTTCGTTTGTTAGCATGTTCATCTGTTTTTCTTTTTCTAGGGTTTTCCGCGATTATTTTCGATCGCGATTTTTGCCCTGATCTTAGTTTTAGTTTATCTCTTCGCTCGTTTATCGGAATCAGGCGATTCAAGCGCATGGATCTTACTCTCCAAGCCCTCTTTTCGTTTAACCAACTTGAACAAGATTTTGGTACTGTAAAACTTCACTTTAGTCCAGATTAGTAATCGGATCTTGTTTCTTTCGTAGTTTGAGTTTCGATGCTTCGTTTGATTTGATTCTTTTTAAAAACCAAAATTCTTCAGTTGAACTTTTTGGTTAGATCTTATTTGAGGTTTACTCGTGCAACCTTGCTTGATTGCTTATGTATGCTATTGTTTGTTTGTGATAGAACACCCGGAGTGTGAAGCGTGCTATTACGGGTGCCTAGGATTTGCAGATCGTCAGCAAGGCAAGTAACACTTTGATCATACCCCTTTATCACCCAGTCTTATGCATTATTTCAACCCTCACACATTGCATGAGTAGGATCTCGTAACATGTGGGTCTGGGAAGTAGATGGTGAGGTAGAACCTACTACTTCTTTTATTATCAAACCCCTCGGAGTTACTTCTACGTTATGCTTATATTGCCATGCTATGCTCGTAGACCTCGATTGGGTTTGAGTGTATCCATAATAGATGTGAGTTGTTAATTAATGGTTCAACTTAAGGTGGCAACTTTAATACACATCTGGGTGGATTGCTTGTGGGCACCTGGAGAATCCAGTGTTGTCCTAGGATATCCCGAAGTACCGGTGTGATCATCCTACGGTCCGCCACCCAGGCTCAAAGGGATCATAAGACTATTCATGCTAGACACTTCCGTATGCAGCCACAAGCCATTATGGGCTCTGGCATAGTTGAGTAAGTTGCGTGAGTTCTTGAAGAGGTGGACTAGCAGATATAGGGGATTGTAGGTGTACCGGTCCGCCCGGAGTAGAGAGCAAATGCTTCTGAAAGATTGTGTCTCGGTCATCCATTTCTCAAACACCTTGTAGTGCAAGAAATCCAATGGAGGAGATTGAGTCTTGTGGGGAAAAGTGCGCAAACCTCTGTAGAGTGTATAAACTAATCATGGTTAGCCGTGTCCCCGGTTATGGACATCTTAAGTATCTGGCTCTTGGACTATCATATGGATCTCATCACTCTAAATTAATTTGTTGGGTTGATAATTACTTTTAATTAGGATTTGAGTTGGAGGAACATTCTCAATATTGTTCAACTACCATGATAGTTAAATAAAATATGCTCCTTTGTTGTAGGAAAAAATTGGCTTTTCGCAAAACATATTAACCATACAGCCTCCACCAACCATATATGCATGTAGTGATAGCTTTTATCTGTTCATTACTCTCCTGTGTTACATTGCCAGCATATTCCATGTGCTGATCCGTTTTCGGGCTGCAACGTATCATGTTGCAGACTTTTCAGACGAGGAGTAAGGTGTGATAGGTCGTTTGTCATGCACTCACCTATGTCGTTGGAGTTGATGGACTCACTTTATCTTCCAAGCCTTCCATTGTTATCGTATTAGATGGCCTTAAGCCATATTTATTGTAATAAGTTCTCTCTTGAGACATTCGATGTAATAAGTGTGTGACTGCCACTCTGTTATAAATCCTTTGAGTATTGTGTGTGTCAGCATTACCGATTCAGGGATGACACTGAAGCACAGAGACTTGACCATTTGAGGTCGGGTCGCTAGACCTCTTCTTCAGCCATAGGTTCTATCATGTATGCAATGTTGTGTATCAGACCTAATGTGTGCCTTGCTATTAGTTTAGCAGGGAGGTACCGAAGTAATCCAGGAGTGGATCACTGGACAGCAGTCAAGAACATCTTAAAAAGGACTAAGGATATGTTTCTTGTTTATGGGGGTGACTAAGGATATGCAAGCTTTGACACTGATCCGGATGACTCTAAGTCACAAACCGGATACATATTTTTATTAAATGGAGGAGCTGTCAATTGGTGCAGTTCCAAGCAGAGCGTCGTGGCGGGATATACATGTGAAGCGGAGTACATAGTTGCTTCGGAAGCAGCAAATGAAGGAGTCTAGATGAAGGGGTTCATATCCGATCTAGGTGTCATACTTAGTGCATCGGGTCCAATGAAAATCTTTTGTGACAATACTGGTGCAATTGCCTTGGCAAAGGAATCCAGATTTCACAAGAGAACCAAGCACATCAAGAGATGCTTCAATTCCATCTGTGATCAAGTCAAGGAGGGAGACGTAGAGATTTGCAAGAAACATACGGATCTGAATGTTGCAGACCCGTTGACTAAGCCTCTCTCACGAGAAAAACATGATCAACACCAAGACTCCATGGGTGTTAGAATCATTACAATGTAATCTAGATTATTGACTCTAGTGCAAGTGGGAGACTGAAGGAAATATGCCCTAGAGGCAATAATAAAGTTGTTATTTATATTTCCTTATATCATGATAAATGTTTATTATTCATGCTATAACTGTATTAACCGGAAACTTAGTACATGTGTGAATACATAAACAAACAGAGTGTCACTAGTATGCCTCTACTTGACTAGCTCGTTGATCAAAGATGGTTAAGTTTCCTAGCCATGGACAAAGAGTTGTCATTTGATGAACGGAATCACATCAATAGAGAATGATGTGATTGACTTGACCCATCCGTTAGCTTAGCATGATGATCGTTTAGTATACTGCTATTGCTTTCTCCATAACTTATACATGTTCCTATGACTATGAGATTATGCAACTCCCGAATACCAGAGGAACACTTAGTGTGCTATCAAACGTCACAACGTAACTGGGTGACTATAAAGATGCTCTAGAGGTGTCTCTGATGGTGTTTGTTGAGTTGGCATAGATCGAGATTAGGAATTTTCACTCCGTTTATCGGAGAGGTATCTCTGGGCCCTCTCGGTAATGCACATCACTATAAGCTTTGCAAGCAATGTGACTAATGAGTTAGTTACAGGATGTAGCATTACGGAACGAGTAAAGAGACTTGCCGGTAACGAGATTGAACTAGGTATGATGATACCGACGATCAAATCTCGGGCAAGTAACATACCGATGACAAAGGGAACAACGTATGTTGTTATGTGGTTTGATCGATAAAGATCTTCGTAGAATATGTAGGAACCAATATGAGCATCCAGGTTCCACTATTGGTTATTGACCGGAGATCAGTCTCGGTCATGTCTACATAGTTCTCGAACCTGTAGGCTCCGCACGCTTAATGTTCGGTGACGATCGGTATTATGAGTTTATGTGTTTTAATGTACCGAAGGTTGTTTAGAGTCCCAGATGTGATCACGGGCATGACGAGGAGTCTCGAAATGGTTGAGACATAAAGATCGATATATTGGAAGCTTATGTTTGGACATCGCAATGGTTCCGTGTGAGTTCGGGAATATACTAGAGTACCGGGAGGTTACCGGAACACCCCGGGAAGTATATGGGCCTTATTGGGCCATAGTGGGAGAGAGGAGAAAGAAGCCTATAGGAAGGGGCGCCCCCCCCCCCCCAAGCCCAATCCGAATTGGGTGGGGGCCGCCCCCCCCCCCTTTTCCTTCCTCCTTCCTTCCCCTTCCTTCCTCTCCTAGTCCAACTAGGGAAGGGGGATCCTACTCCCGGTGGAAGTAGGACTCCTCCAGGGCACGCCATAGAGGGCCGGCCCTCCCCCCTCCTCTACTCCTTTATATATAGGGGAGGGGGCACCCCATAGACACACAAGTTGACAATTGTCTTAGCCGTGTGCGGTGCCCCCCTCCACCATAATCCACCTCGGTCATATCGTTGCAGTGCTTAGGCGAAGCCCTGTTCCGATAGTTTCATCATCACCGTCATCATGCCATCATGCTGACAAAACTCTCCCTCGACACTCAGCTGGATCTAGAGTTCATAGGACGTCACCGAGCTGAACGTGTGCAGATCACGGAGATGTCGTACCTTCGGTGCTAGGATCGGTCAGATCGTGAAGACGTTCGACTACATCAACCGCATTGTCATAACGCTTCCGCTTACAGTCTACGAGGGTACGTGGACAACACTCTTCCCCTCTTGTTTCTATGCATCACCATGATAGATCTTGCGTGTGCGTAGAATTTTTTTTGAAATTACTGCGTTCCCTAACAGTATGGAGGGCGCCCGTTGATACGGTTAGCCATGGAAAGTGAAAGTATGGTGGAAAAAGGTATAAACTTTATTTTCTGTTTGGGAACCGCCTATGATATATCTAGCATGGAAAGTTTGGGAGCTCTAAGTTGTTTTCATTGGTGGGAAAGTATGCCGCTCAAAATGTTTTTTATCTCTCAGTTTTCGCTTTGAGCTCTGGCAGCTCTACAAATCCCTACTTCCCTCTGCGAAGGGCCTTTCTTTTACTTTATGAAATTTTTATTTTTAATTTGAGTCTCCATCTTCTCTTATAAAGAACCAACTAGGAGGCACTATGATCGTACTTGAGCATTGGGTGTAGCTAATATGCAAGTGTGTTTCATGAATGGATCAATGACTGAGCATGATGGGCTAGGGATAACTTATTTAGCGTTGATATATTTTGAAAGACATGGTTGCCTGTTCATATGCTTGAGTATTTAAGTCCTCATGTCAAAACTAGACTATTGCTTTGAACCATATAAAATTCCAAATGTCCATGCTATAAAGAAAAGTATATGAGAGGACATGTTAAGTAGCATTCCACATCAAAAATTTTGTTTCTATCATTTACCTACTCGAGGACGAGCAGGAATTAAGCTTGGGGATGCTGATACGTCTCCAACGTATCTATAGTTTTTTATCATTCCATGTTGTTATATTATCATTCTTGGATGTTTTTGAATCATTTTATAGCAACTTTATATCATTTTTTTGGGACTAACCTATTGGCCCAGTGCCCAGTGCCAGTTGCTGTTTTTTGCTTTTTTTACATCGCAGAAAATCAATATCAAACGGAGTCCAAACACTGCAAAACTTTTTGGAGAATTTTTATGGACCAGAACACCCAGGATGGGCCAGAGCAGCACCTGGGGGTGCCCTGAGGAGGGCACAACCCACCAGAGCATGCCGGGAGCCCAAGCGCGACCATGTGGGTTGTGCCCACCTCGATGGCCTCCCGCACCCCCTCTTTACCCTATAAATTCCCAAAAATTCCAAACCCTCGGGGATTTACCCAGATCAGAAGTTTCGTTGCCGCAAGGCTCTGTAGCCACCAAAAATCAATATAGACCCCGTTGCGGCACCCTGCCAGAGGGTGGAATCATCTCCAGTGGCCATCTTCATCATCTCGATGGCCACCATGATGTGGAGGGAGTAGTCCACCCTCGGGGCTGAGGATTTGTACCAGTAGCTATGTGTTTAATCTCTCTCTCTCTCTCTCTCTCTCTCTCTCTCGTGTTCTTGAGATGTCATGACCTTGATGTATCGTGGACTTTGTTAATATAGTCGGATCATATGGTGTTTTCCCCTATCTATCTTGTTGTGATGAATTGAGTTTTTCCCTTTGAGATTTCGTTGATATCGGATTGAATACTTTTATGGATTTGAGAACACTTATATATGTATTGCAATTGAATACTCATGGTGACAATGGGGTATCGTATTTGATTCCCTTGATATATGTTTTGGCACTCAACTCGCGAATTCCCGAGGTGATATTGGGGTAATCTATGCATAGGGGTTGATGCACATTCTTGTCTTTGTTTCTCCGGTAGAAATCTTGGGGCACTCTTTGAAGTTCTTTGTGATGGATTGAATATTATGAATCTGAATTTGCTTTGGTGTTATTTTAGTACGAACTCTTGGTTAGATCGATCGAAAAGAATAGCTTCGTGTTATAGTACGAACTCTAGGATAGATTGATCGAAAAGAATAGCTTTGAGGTGGTTTTGTACCCTATGAACAATTCCTTCTTATGTTCTCCGCTAGATAGGAACTTTGGAGTGATTCTTCGTTGCATGTTGAAGGACGGTTATATGATCCAATTATATTAGCACTATTGAGAGATTGCACTAGTGAAAGTACGGACCCTAGGCCTCATTTTTAAGCATTGCAATACCGTTTTGTGCCCATTTACTATTTGCTACCTTGCTGTTTTTATTTATTCAGATTATAAAAATATTTTTCTACCATCCATATTACACTTTTATCACCATCTCTTCGCCGAACTAGTGCACCTATACAAATTGCCATTGTATTGGGTGTGTTGGGGACACGAGAGATTTCTTGTATTTGATTGCAGGGTCGTTTGAGAGAGACCATCTTCATCCTACGCCTCCCACGAACTGATAAACCTTAGGTCATCCACTTGAGGAAAAATTACTACTATCCTCCAGAACTCTACACTTGGAGGCCCAACACGTGTCTACAAGAATAAAATTGCGTAGTAGACATCAAAGGCGGATAGAGGGACGGCTCATCGGAGATCGCCCATGATGACCGAATGATGGAGGTGGCCTCCGATGATGAGTCAGTGATCCTGTCTGCATCGTTCCATTCTGGCTTGATCATGGAGCAGACACGCTTCAACGTGTCCATGGCGGAGGTGCAGCCGGCATCACAACCGCCGGGTCGGTAGGCACAAGAGAAGCAGCGGTGTAACATACTCTTCCTCACCGGCGACCGCACCTTCACTTCTCAGGTCTCATCTCCGTCGGACATGGACACGGCCACAGTGTCATAAGGGAACAACAAGTGCTTGGAGGACGGCCGCCGCCGTAGATTTAGACTAGGTTTACCCGTGCATCCTTGGTTGATTGCTTATGTATGCTATTGTTTGTTTGCAATAAAGCACCCGGAGTATGAAGCGTGCTACTACGAGTCCCTAGGATTTGCAGATTGTCAGCAAGGCAAGTAACACTTTGATCATACCCATTTATCATGCAGTTTTATGCATTAGTTTCAACCCTGACACATTGCATGAGTAGTATCTCTTAACATGTGGGTCTGGGAGTAGATGATGAGGTAGAACCTATTACCTGTTTTATTATCAAACCCCTGGGGGTTACTTCTATGTTATGCTTATATTGCCATGCTATGCTCGTAGACGTGGATTGGGTTTGAGTGTATCCATAACAAATGTGAGTTATTAATTAATGGTTCAACTTAAGGTGGCAACTTTAATACACATCTGGGTGGATTGCTTGTGGGCACCTGGAGAATCCAGTGTTGTCCTAGGATATCCCGGAGTACCTGTGTTATCATCCTACGGTCCGCCACCCAAGCTCAAAGGGATCATAAGACTATTCATGCTAGAAACTTCTGTGTGCAGCCACAAGCCATTATGGGCTCTGGCATAGTTGAGTAAGTTGCGTGAATTCTTGAAGAGGTGGACTAGCAGATGTAGGGGATTGTAGGTGTACCGGTCCGCCCGGAGTAGAGAGCAAATGCTTCTGAAAGATTGTGTCTCGGTCATCCGTTTCTCAAGCACCTTGTAGTACGAGTAATCCAACGGAGGAGATCGAGTCTTCTGGGGAGAAGTGCGCAAACCTCTGCAGAGTGTATAAACTAATCATGGTTAGCCATGTCCCCGGTTATGGACATCTTGAGTATCTGGCTCTTGGATTATCATATGGATCTCATCACTCTAAATTAATTTGTTGGGTTGATAATTACTTTTAATTGGGATTGAGTTGGAGGAACCTTCTCAATATTGTTCAACTACCATGATAGTTAAATAAAATATATTCCTTTGTTGTACGGAAAGATTGGCTTTTCGCAAAACATATTAACCATACAGCATCCACCAGCCATATATGCATGTAGTGATAGCTTTTATCTGTTCATTACTCTCCTGTGTTACATTGCCAGCATATTCCATGTGCTGACCCATTTTCGGGCTGCAACATATCATGTTGTAGACTTTTCAGATGAGGAGTAAGGTGCGATAGGTCGTTTGTCATGCACTCAGCTATGCCGCTGGAGTTGATGGACTCACTTTATCTTCCAAGCCTTCCGTTGTTATCGTATTAGATGGCCTTAAGCCATATTTATTGTAATAAGTTCTCCCTTGAGACATTCGATGTAATAAGTGTGTGATTGCCACTCTGTTATAAATCCTTTGAGTACTATGTGTGTCAGCATTACCGATTCAGGGATGACACTGAAGCACAGAGACTTGACCGTTTGAGGTCGGGTCGCTACAAGATGGTATCAGAGGACACGCTGAATGTAGGACACGACCACTAAGAAAAGCCATAAGCCACTCTTCTCTACTTATTTCTGACTCCTCTACATTTTCTACCCTTTAGGATGGTGGATATGAGGAACAAGTTTGCACAACCGAATGAAGACACACCTTTTGGACGACACTTGAAGGAAGTCACTAAGTACCTGAACATTGGAATACCAAGCTTCACCGGGACCTACACCGCCACTTTACCAGAAGAGGAGCGATGGATGATTCGAGTACAAGTTCCAGGAAGGACGTTCCCGCCAGTCACTAAACCCATAGAGTTTTCCTTTGATGCACCCATCTGGAGTCTAGGCAAGAGCATGGCAGCCCACATTGCTATAGGATGCATCGGCGAAGTTGACCACAAGGAGCTTAAGGACACTATCTACCAGATATGTGGGCGCCGAGATGAGCAATGGGAGATGATCAACACCAAGAAGGACAGGTCCATTGCAGCATTCATCCAGGAATTAAACCACCACATTCGTCGCCAGGAGAACCAGATGTGCGCAAGCATGATAGATTTGAAGAAGGCGATGATCAGGATCACGGAGCTAGAAGAGGAGCTTAAGTCTACACGCGATGGATATGAGGAGGAAATGATGATACGTGTGGAGAGGAATGATGACATGACCAGGCAGCTAGGAGTTTTTATGGGAGACACTGCGCCAGGAAGAGAAGAGGACGAACCCAAGGAGATTCGTTCTGAAGACTACATCATCATCAACGACACCGACTCTGACCCGGATAGTAGTGATGATGACCATGAAGACAAAGATGGAGCGGATATCATGGAGTCTTCCACCGATCAAAATTTCTAGTAGACCCCCATAGTATTAGTATTAACCCCCCCCCCAAGTAAATATTAGTAGTCCGAGCACTGTAACGATACTTAGACCATTGTATGCCCTTGCTGTTGATTGATTGAGTGATATGATATGATTGTGTTTGTATCATGTGCATATGGGTACTGTTTTCTCATTAGACCTCATTCTATTCTAATCTCTTCCCTCTAAACCCATCAGATGCCTCCGAGACGTGACCCCGGTTTTTCCTTCCCACCGGAGCTCACTCAGTTGATCCAGCAGTAGAATGCCTTGATGCAGTTGTTAGTTCAGAACCAAGGCAACAACAACAACAACAACAACCCACCACCACCACCACGAGTTGACAACTTAGCCCGTTTTCTAAGGCTACAGCCGTCGGTGCTTAACAGTAGCACCGAGCCAATAGTTGCTAATGATTGGCTGCGCAGGATTGGAAGGGAGTTGACCACCGCAGGTTGCACAGATACTGAGAAGGTGCGTTTTGCCGCATACCAATTGTATGGACCAGCAGCCGCATGGTGGGAGAATTACACAGCCACTTTTCCTATAGCCAATGTCACCTGGAAGCAGTTTCAGCAAGCATTCCGCACAGCCCACGTATCCATTGGAGCTATGAGCATGAAGAAGCATGAGTTTCACAACTTACGCCAAGGGAACCGTACTGTAGGCCATTACGTGGAGGAATTTAGTAAGTTATCCCGCTATGCTCCAGATGATGTGGCCACAGATGCCGTGAAGCAGGAGAAGTTTATGGAAGGGCTGAATGATGAGATGAGTATGCAGTTAATGGTGACAATATTTAACAACTGCCAGGAGTTGGTAGATAATGCTCTCGTGATCGAAGGGAAGCAGCAGCAAATAGAGAGCCGCAAGAGGAAATATGGACAAGGGAAGTACAATTCAGGAGCTCAGCAAAAACCTCACTTTACCCCAAACTCGGGAGGGCTTATCCATAACCATGGAGGACACACTCACAATGGAGGAAGTTCCCATAATCATAATGTCGCAAGGAATGGGAATGGGCATGGAGCAAGCAGCAATCAGAACCGTTCCAATCCAGCCACACCCGCCAAGAGGGACCTAAGCCACGTTACATGTTTCAAGTGCGGGAAGACTGGACACTATGCCACGGAGTGCCTGAAGCGAAGAACAGAAATGGTAATGGGAGCTCTGGGAAGAAGCCCAATCCATTAAACAAAGGACAAGTGAACCACGTGAACGTGGAGGAGGTTGAAGAGCAACCAAATGCAGTTATCGGTAAGTTTTTAGTTACTCCCTCCGTCCGCGAATAAGTGTACATCTAGCCTTTGTCTTAAGTAAAAGTTTTAAAACTTTGACCGACTTTATAGAAAAAAGTACCAGCATTTATGGCACTAAATTAGTATCACTAGATTCGTTTTGAAATGTAGTTTCATAATATACCAATTTGATGTCATATATGTTACTACTCTTTTCTATAAAGTTGGTCAAAATTTTAGAACTTTGACTTAGACCAAAACATAGAAGTACACTTATTCGCGGACGGAGGGAGTAAGTCGTTTACTGCAATCGTTCTTTTTGATACTGGTGCATCGCATTCATACATATCAAGGGGATTTGTGGATAAGTATAAGTTGCCCACTAGAGTTCTTAAGACACCTATGCTAGTAACCTCACCCGGAGCCGAGTATATGGCAAGTAGTGGATGTTTTCAGATGCCATTAACCATAGGTAGTCATGTTTTCCCCTCTGACTTGATAATTCTGGAGTCGCAAGGATTGGATGTGATATTCGGAATGGATTGGCTGTCGATGTATGGAGGAAACATCGACTGCGCCAGTAAGTCAATTCTGCTTACTACCCCGGAGGTACAAAGGATCAAGTATGTATCCAGGCATGCGCCAAGGAGAACCCAAGTACATTCTCTCACGGGAGTTGTTCAGGAGGAAGTGCCTGTTGTGAAGGATTACCCAGATGTATTTCCAAAGGAGTTACCAGGCATACCGCCAGATCGAGACATCGAGTTTTTGATAGAGTTGTTGCCAGGCACCGGGCCTATATCAAAGAGACCATACCGGATGGCCGCGAATGATCTGGAGGAGATCAAAATCAGATTAAGGAGTTATTGGAGAAAGGTTACATCCGACGGAGTTCATCACCATGGGGAGCCCCAGTGCTATTGGTTGATAAGAAGGATAAATCTCTGAGAATGGTTGTTGATTATCGGGCATTGAATGAAGTGACAATCAAGAACAAGTACCCACTGCCGATGATCAATGATCTATTTGACAAGCTGCAAGGAGCTAAAGTGTTTTTGAAGATCGACCTGCGATCAGCTAACCACCAGCTGAAGATTCGGGAAAAGGATATACCTAAGACAGCTTTTACCACAAGGTATGGGCTTTATGAGTATACGGTTATGTCATTTGGATTGACTAATGCCCCTGCCTATTTCATGAGTATGATGAATAAGGTGTTCATGGAGTTCTTGTATAAGTTTGTCGTGGTGTTCATTGATGATATTTTAGTATACTCAAAGAATGAAGAGGAACACAAGGAGCATTTGCGCTTAGTTCTCGAGAAACTCAGGGAGCATCAGTTGTATGTCAAGTTCAATAAATGTGAGTTTTGGTTGAAGGAAGTTGGATTTCTTGGACATGTTATATCAGGAGAAAGTATAGCGGTAGACCCCACCAAAGTTTAGTCGGTTACTGAGTGGTTGGCACCCACCTCAGTTGGAGAGTTCCGCAGTTTTCTTGGACTCGCGGGATACTATCAGAGATTCATTGAAAATTTCTCTAAGATTGCGAAGCCTATAACAATGTTTTTGAAGAAGGACACCAAGTTCCATTGGACTGAGGAATGTGAAGCCAGTTTCCATGAGTTGAAGAAACGTTTGACTACAGCCCAGTGCTGATTCTGTCAGATATATGCAAGGATTTCCAAGTGTATTGCGACGCCTCTCGCTTAGGACTTGGAGGAGTACTTATGCAAAACGGAAGAGTTGTTTCATATGCCTCACGACAACTTCGACCACATGAGTTGAATTATGCCACACATGACTTGGAGTTGGCAGCCATAGTACATGCACTCAAGACCTGGAGACATTTTCTTATTGGGAACCATTGTGATGTGTACACGGATCATAAGAGTTTGAAGTACATTTTTACACAGAAGGAGTTGAACCTCAGGCAAAGGAGATGGTTGGAGCTTATAAAGGATTATGATATGAAGTTGCACTATCATTCAGGAAAGGCCAATGTCGTAGCAGACGCTTTGAGCCGAAAGAGTTATGCCAATACCTTAGTGATAGGAGGATTGCCAAGGGAGTTAGCAGAAGATCTCAGGGAGCTACATTTAGATATTGTTCCCAAAGGTTTTGTTACAACCATGGAAGTTCAGTCGACCGTGTTGGGAAAGATTCAAGAAGCCCAGAAGGATGACAAAGAAATTGTCGAGATAAAGGAGAAGATGAGTCAAGGCAAAGCCAAAGGTTTTCATGAGGATGAGCACGACACCTTGTGGTTTGAGGACCGTATTTTTGTGCCCAATAATGTCGAGATCAGAAAGTTGATATTACAAGAAGCTCACGACTCACCATACTCGATACACCTCGGAAACACCAAGATGTATTTGGATTTGAAGGAGCGTTTCTGGTGGACTGGAATGAAGAAGGATATTGCCGAGTATGTAGCCGTATGTGATGTATGTCAGAGAGTGAAGGCAGAACATCAGAAGCCAGCAGGATTACAGCCTATGCCGATACCCGAATGGAAGTGGGATAAGCTTGGCATGGATTTTATCACCGGATTACCCAGGACCTGATCGGGATATGATTCTATCTGGGTAGTAGTGGACCGCTTGACCAAAGTAGCTCACTTTATCCCAGTGAAAACCACATATACAAGTGCAAAGTTGGCCAAGATATATATGACCAGGATCGTATGTCTGCATGGAGTTCTGAGGACCATCGTAGCAGACAAAGGAACACAGTTTACTTCAAAGTTTTGGCACCAACTACACCAGACTTTGGGAACCAGGCTAGAGTTTAGTACAGCTTTTCACCCGCAGACACATGGACAGACTGAGAGAGTCAATCTAATTCGGTAGGACATGTTGAGAGCTTGTGCACTAGACTACGGGTCTAGTTGGGATGATAATTTAACCTACGCGGAGTTCTCGTACAACAACAGCTACCAGGCCAGTTTGAAGATGTCACCGTTTGAAGCCCTGTACGGAAGAAGATGTCGAACACCGTTGATGTGGGATGAAGTTGGAGACCGCCAGTTGTTTGGACCAGATTTGATTAAGGAGTCCGAGGAGAAGGTTAAGCTGATTCGAGATAGACTGAAAGTAGCTCAGTCCAGACAAAAGAGTTATGCATACTCGAAACGCAAGGAAGTAGTCTATGAAATCGGAGACAGAGCATATCTGTGAGTGTCACCTCTGCGAGGAGTTAAGCTTTTTGGAGTTAAGGGAAAGTTAGCTCCGAGATTTGTAGGACCGTACCGTGTTTTGGAATGCATGGGAGAGGTTGCCTACAAGTTGGAATTACCTAAAGGACTGTCAGGAGTTCATGATGTGCTTCACGTTTCCCAGTTGAAGAAGTGCCAAGCTGAGATGGCCGATATTCCTGTGAGAGATACAGTGCCCCTGGAAGTAATTCAGTTGGACAGTGATTTGACGTATGAGGAGAAACCAGTCATGACTCTTGAGTTTGCCGGTCGAGTTACCCGCAACAAGGTTATCAAGTTTTGCAAAGTTTAGTGGAGCCACCATACCGAGGACAAAGCCACTTGGGAAAGATAGGATGATCTACGCAAAGACCACCCACACCTATTTTCTAGCCAACCCGAATCTTGAGGGCGAGATTCATCTTAAGGGGGGTAGGTTTGTAACATCCCAAATTTTCAATTTGGAATGTTATACATAGGTCATTCAAGCATATCATATTTTATTGCATTTCGTTTTGTGATCCTTGAAATCCTAAGCAACTCAAGGACCCTCGGAGAGAGTTGGGGATTTTCCCTCGTTCTGATATTTGAGTTTTATCAAATATTGAAACAAGGATCACTTTGGTTTTAATTATTTTTCTCCCCAAAAATATTTCATATTAAAATTATATGAGAGGAGATAATATGACTTCTCCAAAATAAATGAAATGTTGAAGGAAAAATATGAAAATCAATTTGTATTTTCATTTGGGGTTTTATCGCTATTTTATTTGAATTAGGAAAAATATGCATTTTTCAAAATTGCATTAGAGGCCCAAATAAATGTTCACCTCGTCCGGCGTATCTTTAGAGGACGGGAAAAATTTATTTTAGGATTTTTGGAGTTTGTTTAGTATTTCTTTTCTTTGTCTTTCTGCGTGTTGGATATTTAAAAAAAATGAACCGCCTTACCAGGCGTGTCCGCCTGGGACACCGACCCGGCCTCTTAAAAGGCCGAGGCCCAAGCCGCCAGCCCCGCCCCGATCCGCCGAACCCTAGCCGAGCCCCGCCAGCGCCGCCGCCTTCTCGTGCCAGCGCCGTCGCCGTCGTCGTCCCGTTCTACGAGGTAGTCGTTGGTTTTTTTTATAAAAACCAATTGGTTTTTCGTAAACCTAGATCTAGTTTTTTATTAGATCGGTTTTTTCGGTTTATTTATTTTGTGGAGGTTCGTCCATACATTCGTTTTAACAAACGCCGTTCATCCGTTAGTCATAGACAGCGAACGTTCATTCGTTAGCCTGTTCGTCAGTTATTCTTTTTCCAGGGTTTTCCGCGATTATTTTCGATTGCGATTTCTTCCCTGATCTTAGTTTTAGTTTATCTATTCGCTCGTTTATCGGAATCAGACGGTTCAAGCGCCTGGATCTTCGTCTAGAAGCCCTCTTTCCGTTTAACCAACTTGAACAAGATTTTGGTACTGTAAAATTTGACTTTAGTACAGATTAGTAGTCGAATCTTGTTTCTTTCGTAGTTTGAGTTTCGTTGCTTCATTTGATTTGATTCTTTTTGCAAACCAGAGTTCTTCAAGTGAACTTTTTGGTTAGATCTTCTTATTTGAGGTTTACCCGTGCATCCTTGCTTGATTGCTTATGTATGCTATTGTTTGTTTGCGATAGAACACCTGGAGTGCGAAGCGTGCTACTACGAGTCCCTAGGATTTGCAGATCGTCGGCAAGGCAAGTAACACTTTGATCATACCCCTTTATCACCCAGTTTTATGCATTAGTTTCAACCCTCACACATTGCATCAGTAGGATCTCTTAACATGTGGGTCTGGGAAGTAGATGATGAGGTAGAACCTATTACCTGTTTTATTATCAAACCCCTGGGAGTTACTTCTACGTTATGCTTATATTGACATGCTATGCTCATAGACGTGGATTGGGTTTGAGTGTATCCATAACAGATGCGAGTTGTTAATTAATGGTTCAACTTAAGGTGACAACTTTAATACACATCTGGGTGGATTGCTTGTGGGCACCTGGAGAATCTAGTGTTGTCCTAGGATATCCCGGAGTACCCGTGTGATCATCCTACGGTCCGCCACCCAGGCTCAAAGGGATCATAAGACTATTCATGCTAGAAACTTCCATGTGCAGCCACAAGCCATTATGGGCTCTAGCATAGTTGAGTAAGTTGCGTGAGTTCTTGAAGAGGTGGACTAGCAGATGTAGGGGATTGTAGGTGTACCGGTCTGCCCGGAGAAGAGAGCAAATGCTTCTGAAAGATTGTGTCTCGGTCATCCGTTTCTCAAACACCTTGTAGTGCGAGAAATCCAACGAAGGAGATCGAGTCTTGTGGGGGAAAGTGTGCAAACCTCTGCAGAGTGTATAAACTAGTCATGGTTAGCCATGTCCCCGGTTATGGACATCTTGAGTATCTGGCTCTTGGATTATCATATGGATCTCATCACTCTAAATTAATTTGTTGGGTTGATAATTACTTTTAATTGGGATTGAGTTGGAGGAACCTTCTCAATATTGTTCAACTACCATGATAGTTAAATAAAATATATTCCTTTGTTGCAGGGCAAAATTGGCTTTTCACAAAACATATTAACCATACAGCCTCCACCAGCCATATATGCATGTAGTGATAGCTTTTATCTGTTCATTACTCTCCTTTGTTACATTGCCAGCATATTCCATGTGCTGACCCGTTTTCGGGTTGCAACCTATCATGTTGCAGACTTTTCAGACGAGGAGTAAGGTGCGATAGGTCGTTTGTCATGCACTCAGCTATCCGTTGGAGTTGATGGACTCACTTTATCTTCCAAGCCTTCCACTGTTATCGTATTAGATGCCCTTAAGCCATATTTATTGTAATAAGTTCTCTCTTGAGACATTCGATGAATAAGTGTGTGATTGCCACTCTATTATAAATCCTTCGAGTACTATGTGTGTCAGCATTACCGATCTAGGGATGAAACTGAAGCACAGAGACTTGACCGTTTGAGGTCGGGTGGCTACACCTATGCTTCAGCCATAGGTTCTATCATGTATGCAATGTTGTGTACCAGACCTGATGTGTGTCTTTCTATTAGTTTAGCAGGGAGGTACCAAAGTAATCCAGGAGCGGATCACTAGACAGCGATCAAGAACATCCTAAAATACCTGAAAAGGACTAAGGATATATTTCTTGTTTATGGAGGTGACAAAGAAATCGTCGTAAACGGTTACGTCGATGCAAGCTTTGACACTGATCCGGATGACTCTAAGTCACAAACCGGATACACATTTTTATTAAATGGAGGAGCTATCAGTTGGTGCAGTTCCAAGCAGGGCGTCGTGGCGGGATCTACATGTGAAGCGGAGTACATAGCTGCTTCGGAAGCAGTTAATGAAGGAGTCTGGATGAAGGAGTTCATATCCGATCTAGGTGTCATACCTAGTGCATTGGGTCCAATGAAAATCTTTTGTGACAATACTGGTGCAATTTCCTTGGCAAAGGAATCCAGATTTCACAAGAGAACCAAGCACATCAAAAGGCGCTTCAATTCCATCCACGATGAAGTCAAGGAGGGAGACATAGAGATTTGCAAGATACATACGGATCTGAATGTTGCAGACCCGTTGACTAAGCCTCTCTCACGAGCAAAACATGATCAGCACCAAGACTCCATGGGTGTTAGAATCATTACAATGTAATCTAGATTATTGACTCTAGTGCAAGTGGGAGACTGAAGGAAATATGCCCTAGAGGCAATAATAAAGTTGTTATTTATATTTCCTTATATCATGATAAATGTTTATTGTTCATGCATTAGCTTATCTCATGGTGCTCCATCCGTTAGCTTAGCACGATGATCGTTTAGTTTATTGCTATTGCTTTCTGCATAACTTATACATGTTCCTATGACTATGAGATTATGAAACTCCCGAATACCAGAGGAACACTTAGTGTGCTATCAAACGTCACAACGTAACTGGGTGACTATAAAGATGCTCTACAGGTGTCTCCGATGGTGTTTGTTGAGTTGGCATAAATCGAGATTAGGATTTGTCACTCCGTTTATCGAAGAGGTATCTCCGGGCCCTCTCGGTAATGCACATCACTATAAGCTTTGCAAGCAATATGACTAATGAGTTAGTTACGAGATGTAGCATTACGGAACGAGTAAAGAGACTTGCCGGTAACGAGATTGAACTAGGTATAATGATACCGACGATCGAATCTCGAGCAAGTAACATACCGATGACAAAGGGAACAATGTATGTTGTTATGCGGTTCGATCGATAAAGATCTTCGTAGAATATGTAGGAACCAATATGAGCATCCAGGTTTCGCTATTGGTTATTGACTGGAGATGAGTCTCAGTCATGTCTACATAGTTCTCGAACCCGTAGGGTCCGCACGCTTAACGTTCGGTGACGATCGGCATTATGAGTTTATGTGTTTTAATGTACCAAAGGTTGTTCGGAGTCCCAGATGTGATCACGGGCATGACGAGGAGTCTCGAAATGGTTGAGACATAAAGATCGATATATTGGAAGCCTATGTTTGGACATCGGAATGGTTTCGTGTGAGTTCGGGAATATACCAGAGTACCGGGAGGTTACCGGAACTCCCGGGAAGTATATGGGCCTTATTGTGCCATACTGGGAGAGAGGAGAAGGAAGCCTAGGAGGGGGCGCCGCCCCAAGCCCAATCCGAATTGGGTGGGGGGTGCCCCCCCCCTCTTTTCCTTCCTCCTTACTTCCCCTTCCTTCCTCTCCTAGTCCAACTAGGGAAGGGGGATCCTACTCCCGGTGGGAGTAGGACTCCTCCAGGGCGCGCCATAGAGGGCCGGCCCTCCCCTCTCCTCCACTCCTTTATATACAGGGGCACCCCATAGACACACAAGTTGACAATTGTCTTAGCTGTGTGTGGTTCCCCCCTCCACCGTAATCCACCTCGGTCATATCGTTGCAGTGCTTAGGCGAAGCCCTGTTCCGGTAGCTTCATCATCACCATCATCATGTCGTCATGCTGACGAAACTCTCCCTCGACACTCAGCTGGATCTAGAGTTCGTGGGACGTCACCGAGCTGAACATGTGCAGATCACAAAGATGCCCTACCTTCGGTGCTAGGATCGGTCGTATCGTGAAGACGTTCGATTACATCAACCGCATTGTCATAATGCTTCCGCTTACAGTCTACGAGGGTACGTGGACAACACTCTTCCCCTCTTGTTGCTATGCATCACCATGATAGATCTTGCGTGTGCGTAGGAATTTTTTTGAAATTACTGCGTTCCCCAACAGTATGGAGGGCACCCGTGGATACGTTTAGCCATGGAAAGTGAAAGTATGGTGGATAAAGGAATAAACTTTATTTTCTGTTTGGGAACCGCCTATGATATATCTAGCATGGAAAGTGTTGGGAGCTCTAAGTCGTTTTCATTGGTGGGAAGAGTATGCCTCTCAAAATGTTTTTTATCTCTCAATTTTCGCTTTGAGCTCTGGCACCTCTACAAATCCCTACTCCCCTCTGCGAAGGGCCTTTCTTTTACTTTATGCAATTTTTATTTTTAATTTGAGTCTCCGTCTTCTCTTATAAAGCACCAACTAGGAGGCACTATGATCGTACTTGAGCATTGGGTGTAGCTAATATGCGAGTGTGTTTCATGAATGCATCAATGATTGAGCATGATGGGCTAGGGATAACTTATTTTAGCGTTGATATATTTTGAAAGACATGGTTGCCTATTGATATGCTTGAGTATTTATGTCCTCATGTCAAAACTAGACTATTGCTTTGAACCATATAAAAGTCCAAATGTCCATGTGTTGGAACACGCGGTACGCTACGCTAGCGCCAAATAAAGTTTTCTACCGCGCACCCAAGATCATGCTGCTAGAAATAGATCACAAGATCGTGTTTACCACTAGACGTGCAGTCACCGCAGCGGAAGTAGAGTTGGTGATGCGTGTAGCCGATCTCCCGGGCCCTCTCCTCCTCGCGTTGTCGATCTCCCGCGAATAGCGAAGACCCGTGTTCCCTCGAACGGTTCGTCCAAGCATGGCAGATGCGATGCCTCCAAGGTATCCACACGTACGGGGAGCAACATCGAGCGGCGGACTGCTAGGTCCGGTCGCGCGGCATGGGCGTGGGGAGTGGCGGTGGCTAACCTGGGTTCCCTGTGGATCAACCCTAAGTGGTGTGCCCACTCCCCTTTATATAGACCTCCGAGATGGGCTCAACACTTGAGCCCACTAGGAGTCCACATCCATTTTCCACTCGGATCCAATCTGAATGGGCTGCAACCCCTTAAGTGTGCGACCCTATAGGTTCACGTACACATGGACACGACCAGAGTCGATAGTTGGTAGCGGCTCCTAGCAGAACGTGCCAACTCCCATGTGGGCGTAAAGTCGTTTGACGAACCTCAACAATGTGGCATATGCAACATTCCTTTTGCCTCACGATATTTGTTGTCGAGCTCAAGGCGAGTACTTGTCACCCTTGTGATAGCTCGACCTCTCTTCTCAAAACCACGATACAGATTCCCGAACTGGGTTAAGACTTAACCCAAGTCGCATGGCCATGCTTTCTGAATCTGATCACTCGAGACGGCCTAGAGAATATCTCTCCAAATAGGAGGGGAAAATCCCATCTTGGTCAACCATGTCTCGCGGCATGTCTCACGACTCACCCGAAAGCTACCTTTATAACTACCCAGTTACGGAGTAGCGTTTGATAGATCCTAAGTGAGTCGATCCTCATCCCGAGGACATGCGAGGACCTCAGGTCTAGGACATGGCATAGACATTGCACTTGAGACTAACAGATGACTATATCTCGCTGCGTCTCAAAGTGGGTCTGTCCGGCTCGGTGATCTCCATCCCCGAGCCCATACTATCGGTTTAGCATCTCCATGCACATGACTTGTGAAACATAGTCATCAACCGAGTCTTATACTAGTCAAGGATATGTGTCCGCACAACCTTATCAACTAGGGACCATTAGAACAATCATCATACAGTACATAGTTCCACAAACAAGTCACATACTTATTGATACATATCATTGATGATGTTCGAGGCCAATACAAAGGACTCATGAATACATATGGAAATGTCATCATCACATGATCTCCAACACCATGCTATAAAGAAAAGTATATGAGATGACATGTTAGGCAGCATTCCACATCAAAAATTCTGTTTTTATCATTTACCTACTCGAGGACAAGCGGGAATTAAGCTCGGGGATGTTGATACGTCTCCAACGTAAATATAATTTTTTTTATCATTCCATGCTATTATATTATCATTCTTGGATGTTTTATAATCATTTTATAGCAACTTTATATCATTTTTTGGGACTAACCTATTGACCCAGTGCCCAGTGCCAGTTGCTGTTTTTTGCTTCTTTTTTACATCGCAGAAAATCAATATCAAACGGACTCCAAACACTGCGAAACTTTTTGGAGAGTTTTTATGGACTAGAACACACAGGATGGGCCAGAGCAGCACCTGGGGGGCACAACCCACCAGGGCGTGCCTGGAGGCCCAAGCGCGCCCAGGTGGGTTGTGCCCACCTCGGTGGCCTCCCGCACCCCCTCTTTACCCTATAAATTCTCAAAAATTCCAAACCCTCGGGGGTTAACCTAGATCAGAAGTTCCGCTGCCGCAAGGCTCTGTAGCCACCGAAAATCAATATAGACCCCATTGTGGCACCCTGCCGGAGGGTGGAATCATCTCCAGTGGCCATCTTCATCATCCCGACGACCACCATGATGAGGAGGGAGTAGTCCACCCTCGGGGCTCAGGGTTTGTACCAGTAGCTATGTGTTTAATATCTCTCTCTCTCTCTCTCTCGTGTTCTTGAGATGTCATGATCTTGATGTATCACGGACTTTATTAATATAGTCGGATCATATGGTGTTTTCCCCTCTCTATCTTGTTGTGATGAATTGAGTTTTTCCCTTTGAGATTTCGTTATTATCGGATTGAATACTTTTGTGGATTCGAGAACACTTGATATATGTCTTGCAATTGAATACTCGTGGTGACAATGGGGTATCATATTTGATTCACTTGATATATGTCTTGCAATTGAATTCTCGTGGTGACAATGGGGTATCGTATTTGATTCACTTGATATATGTTTTGGCACTCAACTCGCGAATTCCCGAGGTGATATTGGGGTAATCTATGCATAGGGGTTGATGCACATTCTTGTCTTTGTTTCTTCGGTAGAAATCTTGGGGCACTATTTGAAGTTCTTTGTGATGGATTGAATATTATGAATCTGAATTTGCTTTGGTGTTATTTTAGTATGAACTCTTGGTTAGATCGATCGGAAAGAATAGCTTCGTGTTATTTTAGTATGAACTCTAGGATAGATTGATCGAAAAGAATAGCTTTGAGGTGGTTTCGTACCCTACGAACAATTCCTTCTTATGTTCTCCGCTACATAGTAACTTTGGAGTGATTCTTCGTTGCATATTGAGGGACGGTTATATGATCCAATTATATTAGCACTATTGAGAGATTGCACTAGTGAAACTACGGACCCTAGGCCTCATTTTTAAGCATTGCAATACCGTTTTTGTTCCCGTTTACTATTTGCTACCTTGTTGTTTTTATTTATTTGGATTATAAAAATATTTTTCTACCATCCATATTACACTTTTATCACCATCTCTTCGCCGAACTAGTGCACCTATACAAATTGCCATTGTATTGGGTATGTTGGGGACATGAGAGATTTCTTGTATTTGATTGCAGGGTCGTTTGAGAGAGACCATCTTCATCCTACGCCTCCCACGAACTGATAAACCTTAGGTCATCCACTTGAGGAAAAATTACTACTCCCTCCTTCCATCTATATATAGGGCCTAATGCGTTTTTTAAGACCGCCTTTGACTATTGACAAGATTAATAGTACATGACATGCACAATGTGAAAATTATATCATTGAAAGCTCCTTTCACACACGAATTTAACAATGTGCTTTGTGTAAGTTGCATGTCATATATTATTGCTCTAGTATTTGGTCAAAGTTAACCTTGAAAAACGCATTAGGCCCTATATAGATGGAAGGAGGGAGTACTGTCCTCCAAAACTATGCGCTTGGAGGCCCAACACGTGTCTACAAGAATAAAATTGCGTAGTAGACATCAGAGGCGGATAGAGGGCCGGCTCATCGGAGGTCGCCCATGATGAGCGAATGATGGAGGCGGCCTCCGATGATGAGTCAGTGATCATGTCTGCATCGTTCCATGCTGGCTTGATCATGGAGCAGATGCGCTTCAACGTGTCCATGGCAGAGGTGCAGCCGGCATCGCAGCCGCCGGGTCGGCAGGCACAAGAGAAGCAGCGGTATAACATACTCTTCCTCGCCGGCGACCGCACCTTCACTTCTCAGGTCTCATCTCCGTCGGACATGGACATGACCACAATGTCATAAGGGAACAACAAGTGCTTGGAGGATGGGCGCGCCGTAGATTTAGACTAGGTTTAGGTCGCGTCGCTTTTGTTTGATGAAATATGTCAAAAAATGTAATGAATATGCTTCGGTTTAGATGAAAGTCATCTGGTTTGCATGTAATTTCTCGGGCTTGTTGAAATCTGGTTTGAAATGCATGCGGGCATGGTTGGATGGCCGGCTCCAACATCACCGTCCGCGGACTGGTCCAGATCAATCTGTGAACGGATGCGGTGTCCGATTTAGGGGTCGGTGTTAGAGATGCCCTTGGCACATAAGATTCTAAGTTCAAACTCTAATTCATTTACGTGTTACGAAAGAACAAATTTGGTACTCCCTCCGATCCAAAACAAGTGTCATGGTTTTAGTTTTAGTTTGAACTAAAACCACGACTAATAAATAGTGCCAAACAATAAACGCCACCATTAATTGTTGAAGTTTTTTGGTGTCTCGTAAATGACTTTGTGTTTGAACTCGATATTCACATGCTAGTAGAGCACCCTTAATATATTACAATTTTTTATGGAATTTTCTAAAGACTTTTTGAACGTGATTTTCACAAAATTTTCATTGTAACCCAGTGTCCGCCGAGAGGGCACCATCTGAACCCATGGGCATATGCACCCACTTTTCAAAAAATGCATTTTGAGCATGTTTTAAAATGTCAAAAAAATATCACGCATACATGTTCGCAAATGTGTGTACGTGGCACAAAGTTTTATCAAAAAATGTCTTTTTGTTTTGCCTCTGCAAAAAAGACAAATTTCAGTGCTTCTAAATAGTGTTTCACGACATATTTTTTTTATCTTTTTTGCACAGACCAAAAAAAGTTATTTTTCCGTGAAACTATATGCACACACATAGAATATGGAGACGTACTCGTGCAATTTTTAATTTAAAAAAAATAGAAATGTGTTAGTCTCTCATGGGTAGTAACAATCATCCTTACTGCTGGGCTCTGACTTTGAGTCACAGACAACCGGACCCCATGCGCGTTGGCGTCCAACCAGCGCGGGAGGCGAACGGCAATCAACCCGCGGCCGCGCCGTCGCACACGATCCCGGTCCCCTCCCATGATGGCCGTTGGGGGCGTCAACCAACCACGCCGCGACACGTCGCCGAGAGCCAGGGCGCTCGGAAGCGCGTGCGGTCCTCCACATCCCCGCCCCCGCTCGCCGCCACGCGGGCCCAGCGCCAAGAGTCAAGGCCCCGCTCTCGTTGGCCGGCCGGGGGGCACGCGCGCTCGAGCCCGGCCGACCGCGACCGGCGCCTTCCCACTACCCACGCCCACGCGGTCGACCGAGCGAGCGAGCCACGCAGGAGGCCGGGCCGGGCCGGGCCCCATGCACGCCGCCTCGTCACCCCACTCGAACCGGACTCGATCTCCTCCCGGCTTCGTGCGCGTGTACGTGTCCTCCACCCGCCGCAGTTTCTTTCTTTGTAGATCCGATCGTACTGCCTGCGTAGGTGTGCCGGGATAGGAATAATGATGCGTAGCATGAATTTCCATGTGTCGCGACATGGTTATCTAGGAACCTACAAAGCGAGAGGCAACACCAAAAAAAGATGCAGCGTCGAATGATTCTACGTGGAGAAAACAAGTAAACAAGTTGTGTACCAACAAAAAGTGGACCATTTTTAGCATGCCGGCTAGAAATGACCATCGTGCATGCGTCGATTATATGCCGATATCTGGTACGTACCACTAGCTTTTTCCATGGGAATTATTATGGGGCCGGTGGTGGCATATTCTGTTGTTTTGCTTATTATTACTCTGTGTTGATGTCAAGGGTTCAGCTTTTCTTTATGTATGGAAACACAATATAGAGGTGGACGCTCATATACACACGCACACTGTCACCTTTATGAACGTATGCAGGTATATCCTACATGATGAACACCTTCAATAGATTGAGCCAGCACATTTTGAGACTGGTGAAGTCGCCGCAGACGCTCTGTAGTTGGCAGATGCCATGACTGGAAATCCTGAAATAAACTCACAAAAATACGATCACCCATGTCAAGTATAGGACTTAACCCGGATGAACTGGTTCCACCACAAAGAATCCAACCATCCGAGCTATGCTCCAGTTTGCAAAGAGAGTCCAATTTTGAATGCACGCATGCAACGTACCAAATTTTGGATGTGCAACATGGATCATATCGATGAGGGCAATGCTGCTTGCCGTGATTACATCTTTTTTCCTGTTGGATTTCAAACTAATATCCGTCGTAATATCTACTAAGATCAGATCTTCCATCTTTTTGAGGGCAAGATCCTTCATGCATTCTTTTTCTATAGATTGAATAACATAACACTGGATAACTCCACAACGAAAACAATAGTACCGCAAAATCATACAAAGCAGATATTATGCACGTCACACTGAACATGTTGCAAGTGAGCCATGAAAAAAGAAATACAAAACGATCAACTTAAAGCATGAACAGTGTAGCTACATGCACCTGTTTATTTTGTGTACGAACCAGTAGACTCACCCGAACTTACGGGCACCTACACTACACACGGCACGGCGCACAGTACGCGTGGGCTGCCAGGGAAAGGATCCCCGAGTACGTACCACCGAGCAATCATAGTTGCGGTCTGAAAAAACGATCATGGTTGCCTCCAAGTCACGACCACAAATCCTTCCCGGTGCGCACGTGTGACCGTCGTTTTCACGAATTGCTCGTCATGATGATGACTATTCCCTCCAACCTCTCATTATGGCGTGTCTAGTGTGTTCATGTTCATATGGGATATGGCCATGAATGGGCAATGATGGTGTTCTCTGAAGAAATAAGCACGAGGAGGATCGGCATGACGACGGCGATTACTATGATTGTCATGAGGCACTTATTAGAGCTACACCCTCTGTTTAATTCTCGCAAGTACTAGGTGTACTACTTAATTATTTAGACTAATTTACCTAGGCTTGTAGTTTCATTTCACTACTAACTGTCTACGCCACTGATTTGATGCTAGTAGAATGATCGGTTAAATTGGATAATGTTTTTTTGCGTGTATTAAAATGGATAACGTTGCTGGGCATGATCTCACTTTCTTCGGATTTGTTGCAATTCACCACCATTTTTTTCGCGAATACGCAAGCTGCATATCATTTCATTGATAGATAAAAGAAGAGGAGTTACAGGGTAGTAGATACAAAACTCGTACACCAGGGGGCGAGCATCGATCTACGGGGAGCAGAAGAAGCCGGGATGCTCGTCCTGGATACAGAGCAGGTGCACACCTAGTGTGGCTCGGATTGTGTGATCGCCGCAAGACCCTTAGCCCCAGCGAGGGCCCACAACTGTGCCTCGTCAAGTATACTCTGAATCACCAGGTCCATGGAGGGGCGGGCAAAGTCGAAAAACCACGGAGTTGCGGTGCTTCCAGATGCTCCAAGCAACAAGGATGCCAAGGGAGGCGAAGCCTTTCCGCAGCGATGTAGGAGAGCTAATAGTCGCTGAATTCCACCATTCGATGAACTTGTTGGTCGGAGTCGGGATGGCCACCGTGAGCCGATAGGCGGCGAGGACGTTGTGCCATATCCCACGGGAGAACGGGCAACCAACTAGGAGATGGTCGATCGTCTCAAGAGTCTGGTCGCAGAAGACGCATGTCTATGAGGAAGCCCATGGAGAGCACGGCACTCCGCTGTCCAGCACCGGTCTTGGACGGTGAAGATTTTGTAGCAAAGTTGGGCCCAGGTCTTCCAATTTGGCCTGGCGTGTGGCGATGAGATGGATCCCTGCAAGATGGCATTGTAGCAAGAGCTGGCCAAATATTTCCCAGAGGCAGTCCATCGCCAACAAATGGTGTCCGAGTCAGCGGAGAGAGCGACGTGGCGAACGCGCCGCCAAAGATCAATATACGGAATTGTCGCAATGGGCCCAAGGGCTCCTTGGATGTCTTGCGTCCATGCCTGGTGCTGAAGGCCGCCGGCCACGGAACGGCCCTTGAATCCAGTGGTCGGTCCAGAAACGGCCATCGCCGAGGACCCAACAAGTAGAAGCGCAGAAGATCGCGTGCACATTCGCGTCATGCTGGAGTTGAAGGTGCTTCTAGGGCCGGTCGTGGTTTGTGGTCTGAAGCCAAAGCCAATGGACCTGAAGGGCAATGCCCGCACGGTAAAGATCCCGTACACCGAGGCCGCCAAGGTTGAGCAGCATACACACCTTGCACCAGTTGAAGCGGCAGCAGCCGCCGCCGCGTCCTTCCGCCCGTGCCACAGGAAGTCACGGATCACCCGGTTGGCTCTCTTAAGGGTGCTGGCGCTCAGAGCAATCGTCGAGAGGATGTGCATTGGCATGGCCAAGAGGACATGGCGAACTAGGGCAAGCCTCTCGCCGCTAGGAAGCAGGGCGGCGCGCCAGGTGGGCAGCTTCTTCTGAAGCCGAACGATGAGGGGGTCCAACACAAAAGAGTGAAGTCTTTGGAGTGAGAGCGGCATGCCCAGATAGGTGATCGGGAATTGGGCAACGGGGCAAGCAAGGGCGGCGCTCACCTCCGCCGCCTGGGCCTCAGAGCATCGAATGGGCGAGACAGAGCACTTGGCGTAGTCCGTGTGGAGTCCCAACGCCACCCCAAAGATGCGGAGGATCTCGCGCACCGCGGTGAGGTCATTGGTGTTGGGGTGGCACAAGACCACAACATCATCCGCAAAGAGCGAGACGTTGGAGGTCATGTGGCGAGTGGTGAGGCGCCTGAGGATGTCGCAGCGGACGGCATGCTGGATGAGCGAGTTAAGCATGTCGATGACGATCACGATGAGCATTGAAGAAACCGGGTCGCCTTGGCCCAAATCCACTCTCTCCACCTTGGCCCAAATCCAAGGTGGCGAAGTGTCTCGAGCAGGATTGGCCAAGAAATTGAATCAAACGCCTTGGCGATGAATTCACCGCCATTTGATTCCGCTAAAGGCGATGATGTGTTCTCCTAGTTTTGTATAAGCTACTAAAAGTATTTCAGTCTTGTTTAGCAAAGATGGGACCGACAACGGCTAGGCCAATTGGCATAGCTTCATTCATAGAAGGCGAGCTAACGCTAGACTAGAGGTTTGCTTAGATACACTCAGATCCGACTGAGGCTGCATTTGGAGCTACGAGAGGTAAGGTCATGATAATCTTGCTTACCCAGGTTTGCCTATTCTGCTGTTTGTCTAGTCTACTCTCCGGTTTTTTCTTGTTGAATATTTGTCTACAGCAACTCATACAAATAAGCTTAACACAACACAAGCGGAGCTATTTTTCGCAGGTGATTTCGGATGTCTTTTGACTGATGAGACCAATGATGTGATTTCCTTTCTCTGAGTCTGAATGGGCGCACCAATCATGCTTACAGTACCGTACTTTTTTCTTTATCTACTGTGCTGTGCTCCGAGGCTATCTGTATCTAGGCCCGCAGCTGCTGTTTTTGACGTTGTTAATTGGAACACAGTAAACCACCTGCAGTGTCTTCCCGCGAAAAAGCGAAGCGGTGATTGGCGGGCATGATCTGCCTAGATCCGTGGCGTGAC